>NC_091346.1:8449292-8501792 GCF_038502225.1 Cherax quadricarinatus
CCTTTATGTGGGTCTCTGTGACAGCCTCATATATGCATCTGACTCTGTCAGCAGACCACTGATGAAATTAAGACACATGTACAACATCTGGGTACCTTTACTGTAGACGTTTCAATATCCAGTGGATTTATCAATACAAATTCTAGGACATAATTTGAAGGCAGTAGAACTATATACAGAAGATGTAATCAGTATCTCAGCCTTTGAGTTGGTGTGAAGCACACCGTGGTCGTGGAGGTTCTGGAGAAGAGGCAAGAAGGCTGGGACTTATATACTAACGTCAGGTGGAAATGGGACGTCCACTGATGAAAGGTATTTTGTTGTTCATTGCTGGCTTTAGACCCTGTATATTTGCAAAGATAAATGTCGTCATATTGATGGTATGTGGGGGAGGGCACTGTTTGCTGGCAGGAATATCTGTTTTGGAATGGAGGCCACTGACTGTGCCTCGGCTCCAGAAGTGATTTGAGTTGGTGTACGATTTCTGTAATTTCTTGCCAGCTTTTTTTTTTCTTCCTGGCACTTAAAAACCTCTGTCTATGGAGTGGTTGTAACTACCCTGGTTTGTTTCTCATGTTCTGAGTGATCTGTATCTCATTGTCCCCATTAGGTGGTGTGCCTGACAATATAGGTTGCAGCATTGTCTTTTCTGGACTGAAGACCGACACACTTCAGGGTGAAAAAATTTACAGGAAGAAGAGTTGTACTCACTTGAGAATTTGTCCACTGTGATATCGCCTACAACTGTGGGTTGGATTTGTCAAGGACCTACCTAGTATGTGCCAACAGGCCTACTGCGGTGTCCCTCCTTTCTTATGTTTTTATGTTTAACCTCACCTGTCTGCAGTATATAAGCCACTTCTTCGCACATATGCTGTATTCTTTTTATGATCTTCACCATTCTTCTTTGTATAGGACTAATGAAGGCAGTGTGTGGCGAAACGTTTCCTCAATAAAGATACCCAAGAGTTGCACATGTGCCTAATTTATCAACATGTCGGTTTTCTGAACCATTTACCTCTCCAGGTAAACTCCAGGTAATATGTTCTTATATAGAATATATGTATATGTGATATACAAATATACAAATATTTGGTATTAATATAGTGCAGTGAAAAGCTTAATAATCGCAGCGATGTCCTAATGAAGAAGGAATCAGGTGTATGCTGATTTATGTAAAGGAACTTACCCAGGCTGTGAAGGGTTTGATGAAGCCAGCAATGTCTGAGTGTGGGACGGGTCGTTTGTAACCAGCTGTATGCACCTCCATATACAGAAACTCACCCACGTCACACAGCTGGTTCCTGTCTGCAGACAACAACAGGATAGCCATATCGACTTCCTGCGGGAAAGCCAGAACAGATATTAGAGTCCACTACAACTTTCTTTCACAGCATATGATTATATTATATTATGGCTAAAATACGCTTATGGCTAAATACTCTACGTTTCATAAAATCTCACCATAAACTGGCTACCATGAAACTGGTCACAGTGGAGCCTCTGAACATTATCTGAGACAAACTGGTCACAGTGGAGCCTCTGAACATTATCTGAGACAAACTTTCACTGAATTGTTCACCAATGATTCAATTCGATGCATTCTTTTAAATTTTAGATTAGTAAAAATATTTGAAATATATTAGACAGTAAATTTTCAGGCTTAGTAATATTTTTTTCCCTCTGATATTATTCGTGAAATATTCAATAAGTTTTTAAACTCCAGTGCCAGTGTTCTTACATCTTCACTTTCAAGAAATTCTTCCGTTTCTGATGTAATAAACACCTGTATAGACATCCAGTATTATTAATGTAGCCAGTGAGCCTGCATACCTGATTCCCCACCAGAGGCCAGGCCTCTCGGTGGGCATGCCAGCCTGCCCACCCCTGCTTCTACCTCACTCTCTCAACGGCCTTCACTCAGTCAATAAGGCCTACTCCTCTCTCCCTCGTGGGCATGGTCCTTCCGGCCCATGGGCACTTAGCACACTGCCTGTGTACCCCACGACATTGCAAATAAAGTAAGAAGCCTCTGAAACCTTTATCATTACTCACCGCTACAAAGAACCACAAACCTATAAAACATTGGTGGAGAGCGGTGGTCACAGCGGTTGTGCTGCCCGAGAAGGGAAGGAGGAGGAATGAAGTTGTCTTCACTTCATCACCCTACACAAGAAGCATCCATCTCTCAACGAGTTATCCTGATGTCGTGTCTGTATGTTTTGGCATCCAGACACAGCTACACTCAGGATTTGGCCGAAATTTACTGAATTTCTTCGAGAATTGTCAGTGGCATCCCTGTGACTCCACGCCACAGCACCCCACGCTGTTTCTCAAGTCACGTGTTCAGCATCACTTGTATGTTCTGCTGTTGTTGTTCAGCTCAGCACAGCTATTTCAGCAAGTCAGAGGTGAGTTTGTGGTGATTTCTGCATCCAGTATGTGTCTCGCTGTGTTTTGTGGGGGGGATAGGAGGAAGTGGCCAGATCTTCCCTCGCCATACACTCACCCACGCCCCTCACCACCACACTACCATACACTCACCCACGCCCCTCACCACCACACTACCATACACCACCATGCCATCACTCCCTCTGCTGTGTTTTCTGCTGTTTTTCATGTGAATGCTTTGCCAGAGCTGTGTATCCGAGTGCCTGAGGTCACTTGAAGCTACATGGATCACCATGCCAAGTGGATCAGCAAGCCACGTGGGTTACCAAGCCAGACGTCCCTAGTCACATGTTGTGGTCTGCTGCTGACGTCACCTCACGACGTCACCTACAATGCTGCCCAACTTCACGTCACCTACGGTGCTGCCCGACTTCACGACGTCACCCACGATGCTGCCCAACTTCACGACGTCACCCATGATGCTGCCCGACTTCATGACGTCACCAACGGTGCTGCCCCACTTCACGACGTCACCCACGATGCTGCCCGACTTCACGACGTCACCTACGGTGCTGCCCGACTTCACGACGTCACCCACGATGCTGCCCAACTTCACGACGTCACCCACGATGCTGCCCAACTTCACGACGTCACCCATGATGCTGCCCGACTTCATGACGTCACCAACGGTGCTGCCCCACTTCACGACGTCACCCACGATGCTGCCCGACTTCACGACGTCACCTACGGTGCTGCCCGACTTCATGACGTCAAGATGTCTGCCTGACGTCACCTCGAGATGTCTGCTGACGTCACCATACTGCTGACGTCACCTCGTGACGTCACGCCTGACATCACATGATGTCACATCGAGTGTTCTAGTAATTATTTCAGTATTGTTGAGAAGATTGAGAGAAGATATATGTCATGTGTTAATTAATTCCTCTCAGTGTTCTCACCTGTTCTTGTATTGCTTAGTGTCGATTTTTGCACAGAAAAGCATCATTTGCTAGTGTAAGCCATGTAGTACCGCATGTGCAGTGCGGATGTGTGCAGTTTTCTATGTGTCCTGTGTGGTCTGCGCCCAGACCACTGTGTAGCACCTCGAGTTACTTGTCACCTGGTGTGACCCGAATTTGGCAGCTGATATTAGTCAGCCCCAAGCGTCTGAGCCTCTTGTACAAAAAGCTCTTATTGTTCACCGCTCGTGATGTCCTGCAGAATCATACCCGCTACATACATACCTAATTTCCCATAGTTTCCACCAGAGGCCAGGCCTCTCGGTGGGCATCCCAGCCTGCCCACCCCCGCCTCTACCTCACTCTCTCAGCAGCCTTCACTCAGTCAACAAGGCCTACTTTTCTCTCCCTCATGGGCATGGCCCTCCTGGGCCATGGGCACTTAACACACCACATTGCAAATAAAGTAAGAAGCCTCCGAAGCCTTTATCATTACTTTCTGCTACCAAGAACCACAAATAAACCTATAAAACATTAAACTCTACACACAAGTGGAAAACTTAGACTCGAAATTGAGGGTAATCTTATGTGACAAATGTTCTGACATCATGTTGACATTTTATTCATATCTTTACTACACATTCCACTATCGTCATTCACATCATGCACATTCCACTATCGTCATTCACATCATACACATTCCACTGTCGTCATTCACATTATACACATTCCACTGTCGTCATTCTCATCATACACATTCCACTATAGTCATTCACATCATACACATTCCACTGTCGTCATTCACATTATACACATCCCACTATGGTCATTCTCATCATACACATTCCACTATAGTCATTCACATCATACACATTCCACTGTCGTCATTCCCATCATACACATCCCACTATCGGCATTCACATCATACACACCTTCAGGAATGTGAATGTCAGAATTTAATATGAAACAACTTGAACATAACGCACTTGGACAGAACGCACTTGGACAGGATTCACTTATACAGAACGCACTTGGACAGAACGCACTTGGACATAACACACTTATACAGGATGCACTTGGACAGAACGCACTTGGACATAACACACTTATACAGGACGCACTTGGACATAACACACTTATACATAACACACTTATACAGGATGCACTTGGACAGAACGCACTTGTTGAAAAATTAAAAAAGAAACCTAAATGTATATTTAAAAGTAATCATTGTCGGACTGAATCATCTTTCCAGTATTACCAAAAGAACAAATTCTAAATACATTACGTCAGCTTGACTAAAATACTTCATAAAAGTAACAGTATTTAAAAAAATTCTGAAAACGATAATAGTTTTATCTTAAGGTTAATTCTGCACAGCGTGATGCCAGAGTCGTCCATCTGTAAGCTACAGTTTTCTCATAAACTCTAATTATTTTTATTATTGTTGTTATTATAACAAAGCTCTATACTCGTAAGGGTCATAGAGCGCTGCAGGGTAAGGTGTACTAAATGTGAAGATTATAACAGAGATAGAGTTAATAAGAGCTGTGAGAGGTGCTCAGGGAAGTGTTATCAAAGTCGATTTAATGAAGATGTTGCTGAGAGTCAGAGAAAGAGTCAGTGTCAAAGGCTAACACAAACAATCTAAAGTTTCTGTCATTAACTTCAGAATGTATTTTCCTGCCTTCATTATCATACAGAACATTGCTAAAGTTGCTTTCCACAATATTGCTATAAAAATCATCTTTGGATCAGCTCCACAGCTTCAGGTATTGCTGAGTCATTGACTTATATTTTGTTATTAGTTATAGACTGATACATATGTAGCACATAATGGTGGTAATGGGGCTGTGGATGGTGGTGGCAGTGGTGTGGTGATAGTGGCGTGGTGAAAGTAGTGGTGTAGTGGTGAAAGTAGTGTAGTGGTGATAGTGTAGTGGTGATAGTTTTGTGGTGATCGTGGTGTGGTGATAGTGGTGTGGTGATAGTGGTGGTGTAATGGCGATAGTGGTGTGGTGATAGTGGTGTAGTGGTGATAGTGGTATGGTGACAGTGGTGTGGTGATAGTGGTGTGGTGATAGTGGTGTGATGATAGTGGTGTGGTGATAGTGGTGTGGTGATAGTAGTTTAGTAGTGATAGTGTAGAGGTGATGGTGTGGTGATAGAGGTGTGGTGATAGTTTAGTAGTGATAGTGTAGTGGTGATAGTGGTGTGGTGATAGTGGTGTGGTGATAGTGGTGTGGTGATAGTAGTTTAGTGGTGATAGTGGTGTTGTGATAGTGGTGTAGTGGTGACAGTGGTAAGATAAGATTTCGTTCGGATTTTTAACCCGAGAGAGTTAGCCACCCAGGATAACCCAAGAAAGTCAGAGCGTCATCGAGGTCATTGTGGTCCTTAATCTTGTCCCCCAGGATGCGACCCACACCAGTCGACTAACACCCAGGTATCTATTTGCTGCTAGGTGAACATGACAACATGTGTAAGGAAACACGTCGAAATGTTTCCACCCGCCGGGAATCGAACCCGGGCCCTCCGTGTGTGAAGCGAGAGATTTAGTGATGTAGTAGTGATAGTCGTATGGTGATAGTGGTGTAGTGGTGATAGTGGTGTGGTGACAGTGGTGGTGTAGTTGTGATAGTGATTGTGGTTGTATTAAGTGACTGATTCTTATATACACATGTATACATATAGATACTAATACCTATGTATAGTGACGTATCAGTACACGTGTATAGTGATGTATCAGTACATGTGTACAGTGATGTGTCAGTATAGTATGTGTACAGTGATGTGTCAGCATAGTATGTGTACAGTGATGTGTCAGTATATTATGTGTACAGTGATGTGTCAGTATAGTATGTGTACAGTGATGTGTCAGTATAGTGTGTGTACAGTGATGTGTCAGTATAGTATGTGTACAGTGATGTGTCAGTATAGTATGTGTACAGTGATGAGTCAGTATATTATGTGTACAGTGATGTGTCAGTATAGTATGTGTACAGTGATGTGTCAGTATAGTATGTGTACAGTGATGTGTCAGTATAGTGTGTGTACAGTGATGTGTCAGTATAGCATATGTACAGTGATGTGTCAGTATAGTGTGTGTACAGTGATGTGTCAGTATAGTATGTGTACAGTGATGTGTCAGTATAGTGTGTGTACAGTGATGTGTCAGTATAGTGTGTGTACAGTGATGTGTCAGTATAGTATGTGTACAGTGATGTGTCAGTATAGTATGTGTACAGTGATGTGTCAGTATAGCATGTGTAAAGTGATGTGTCAGTATTGTATGTGTACTGTGATGTGTCAGTATAGTATGTGTACAGTGATGTGTCAGTATAGTATGTGTACAGTGATGTGTCAGTATAGCATATGTACAGTGATGTGTCAGTATAGTGTGTGTACAGTGATGTGTCAGTATAGTATGTGTACAGTGATGTGTCAGTATAGTGTGTGTACAGTGATGTGTCAGTATAGTATGTGTACAGTGATGTGTCAGTATAGTATGTGTACAGTGATGTGTCAGTATAGTGTGTGTACAGTGATGTGTCAGTATAGTATGTGTACAGTGATGTGTCAGTATAGTATGTGTACAGTGATGTGTCAGTATAGTATGTGTACAGTGATGTGTCAGTATAGTATGTGTACAGTGATGTGTCAGTATAGCATGTGTAAAGTGATGTGTCAGTATTGTATGTGTACTGTGATGTGTCAGTATAGTATGTGTACAGTGATGTGTCAGTATAGTATGTGTACAGTGATGTGTCAGTATAGTATGTGTACAGTGATGTGTCAGTATAGTGTGTGTACAGTGATGTGTCAGTATAGTGTGTGTAAAGTGATGTGTCAGTATAGTGTGTGTACAGTGATATGTCAGTATAGTATGTGTACAGTGATGTGTCAGTATAGTATGTGTACAGTGATGTCAGTATAGTATATGTACAGTGATGTGTCAGTATAGTATGTGTACAGTGATGTGTCAGTATAGTATGTGTACAGTGTTGTGTCAGTATAGTGTGTGTACAGTGTTGTGTCAGTATAGTATATGAACAATGATGTGTCAGTATAGTATGTGTACAGTGTTGTGTCAGTATAGTATGTGAACAGTGATGTGTCAGTATAGTATATGAACAATGATGTGTCAGTATAGTATGTGTACAGTAATGTGTTAGTATAGTATGTGTACAGTGATGTGTCAGTATAGTATGTGAACCATACCCCCGGCCGGGATTGAACCCGCGGTCATAGAGTCTCAAAACTCCAGCCCGTCGCGTTAGCCACTAGACCAGCTAGCCACAATAAGATTCATCCAACTAGGTATATTTCTACACCATAGGAAAGTTAGCACAGGCACCTCTGTGACCACAAATGCAAGTTTTTACAGACGAATCTCCAGCTAGCGTGGCCGTGACGAACTCTAGCTCAAGTCCCTTCACTGCCGTCAACATGACTCAAGAAACCGTAATGACACGATTGCAGATAAACCATACCCCCGGCCGGGATTGAACCCGCGGTCATAGAGTCATGTTGACGGCAGTGAAGGGACTTGAGCTAGAGTTCGTCACGGCCACGCTAGCTGGAGATTCGTCTGTAAAAACTTGCATTTGTGGTCACAGAGGTGCCTGTGCTAACTTTCCTATGGTGTAGAAATATACCTAGTTGGATGAATCTTATTGTGGCTAGCTGGTCTAGTGGCTAACGCGACGGGCTGGAGTTTTGAGACTCTATGACCGCGGGTTCAATCCCGGCCGGGGGTATGGTTTATTTGCAATCGTGTCATTACGATTTGTTGAGTTAGTATAGTATGTGTACAGTGATGTGTCAGTATAGTATGTGTACAGTGATGTGTCAGTATAGTGTGTGTACAGTGATGTGTCAGTATAGTATGTATACAGTGATATGTCAGTATAGTATGTGTACAGTGATGTATCAGTATAATATGTGTACAGTGATGTGTCAGTATAGTATGTGTACAGTGTTGTGTCAGTATAGTATGTGAACAGTGATGTGTCAGTATAGTATATGAACAATGATGTGTCAGTATAGTATGTGTACAGTAATGTGTCAGTATAGTATGTGTACAGTGATGTGTCAGTATAGTGTGTGTACAGTGATGTGTCAGTATAGTATGTGTACAGTGATGTGTCAGTATAGTGTGTGTGCAGTGATGTGTCAGTATAGTGTGTGTACAGTGATGTGTCAGTGTATTATGTGTACAGTGATGTGTCAGTATAGTGTGTGTGCAGTGATGTGTCAGTATAGTGTGTGTACAGTGATGTGTCAGTATAGTGTGTGTACAGTAATGTGTCAGTATAGTATGTGTACAGTGATGTGTCAGTATATGTGTACTGTGATGTGTCAGTATAGTATGTGTACAGTGATGCGTCAGTATAGTATGTGTACAGTGATGTGTCAGTATAGTGTGTGTGCAGTGATGTGTCAGTATAGTGTGTGTACAGTGATGTGTCAGTGTAGTATGTGTACAGTGATGTGTCAGTATAGTGTGTGTGCAGTGATGTGTCAGTATAGTGTGTGTACAGTGATGTGTCAGTATAGTGTGTGTACAGTGATGTGTCAGTATAGTGTGTGTACAGTGATGTGTCAGTATAGTATGTGTACAGTGATGTCAGTATAGTATATGTACAGTGATGTGTCAGTATAGTATGTGTACAGTGATGTGTCAGTATAGTATGTGTACAGTGTTGTGTCAGTATAGTATGTGAACAGTGATGTGTCAGTATAGTATGTGTACAGTGATGTGTCAGCATAATATGTGTACAGTGATGTGTCAGTATAGTATGTGTACAGTGATGTGTCAGTATAGTGTGTGTACAGTGATGTGTCAGTATAGTATGTGTACAGTGATGTGTCAGTATAGTATGTGTACAGTGATGTATCAGTATAGTATGTGTACAGTGATGTGTCAGTATAGTATGTGTACAGTGATGTGTCAGTATATGTGTACAGTGATGTGTCAGTATAGTATGTGTACAGTGATGTGTCAGTATAGTATGTGTACAGTGATGTGTCAGTATAGTGTGTGTACAGTGATGTGTCAGTATAGTGTGTGTACAGTGATGTCAGTATAGTGTGTGTACAGTGATGTGTCAGTATATGTGTACTGTGATGTATCAGTATAGTATGTGTACAGTGATGTGTCAGTATAGTATGTGTACAGTGATGTGTCAGTATAGTGTGTGTGCAGTGATGTGTCAGTATAGTGTGTGTGTACAGTGATGTGTCAGTGTAGTATGTGTGCAGTGATGTGTCAGTATAGTGTGTGTACAGTGATGTGTCAGTATAGTGTGTGTACAGTGATGTGTCAGTATAGTGTGTGTACAGTGATGTGTCAGTATAGTATGTGTACAGTGATGTGTCAGTATAGTGTGTGTACAGTGATGTGTCAGTATGTGTGTACAGTGATGTGTCAGTATTGTGTGTGTACAGTGATGTGTCAGTACAGTGTGTGTACAGTGATGTGTCAGTATAGTGTGTACAGTGATGTGTCAGTATAGTGTGTGTACAGTGATGTGTCAGTATAGTGTGTGTACAGTGATGTGTCAGTATAGTGTGTGTACAGTGATGTGTCAGTATAGTGTGTGTACAGTGATGTGTCAGTATAGTGTGTGTACAGTGATGTGTCAGTATAGTATGTGTACAGTGATGTGTCAGTATAGTGTGTGTACCGTGATGTGTCAGTATAGTATGTGTAAAGTGATGTGTCAGTATAGTATGTGTACAGTGATGTGTCAGTATAGTATGTGTACAGTGATGTGTCAGTATAGTGTGTGTACAGTGATGTGTCAGTACAGTGTGTGTACAGTGATGTGTCAGTATAGTATGTGTACGGTGATGTGTCAGTATAGTGTGTGTACAGTGATGTGTCAGTATAGTATGTGTACGGTGATGTGTCAGTATAGTGTGTGTGCAGTGATGTGTCAGTATAGTATGTGTACAGTGATGTGTCAGTATAGTATGTGTACAGTGATGTGTCAGTATAGTATGTGTACAGTGATGTGTCAGTATAGTATGTGTACAGTGATGTGTCAGTATAGTATGTGTACAGTGATGTGTCACTATAGTGATGTGTCAGTACTGTGATGTGTCACTATAGTGATGTGTCAGTACAGTGATGTGTCACTATAGTGATGTGTCAGTACAGTGATGTGTCACTATAGTGATGTGTCAGTACTGTGATGTGTCAGTATAGTATGTATACATACAATAATATTACATACAGATATATATCCATAAACACATAAATACATATTCAAAATAACTGTTGTCAAAAAGTGAATTTTCCTGTTACTTTTATGAGTTCTGACATTATGAAGGAATTGTGAACATAGAAGAACAGAAGACTTATGAAGTTCAGTAATGACCTGACACATGACCCGACATGTTGAGTGTAGGAATGTAATGAAGGTCTAACCAGGTCACATGTGACCTGTTAATATATTGACAAGGGATGATCACCGCTTTTTGATAATAATAATAATAATAATAATAATAATAATTAATAACAATAATAATAATAATAATAATAATAATAATAATAATAATAATAATAATAATAATAATAATTAATAATAACAATAATAATAATAATAATAAAAATAATAATAATAATTAATAATAATAATAATAATAATAATAATAATAATAATAATAATAATAATAATGAGAACTGTTCAAGCCTCCCGTCCATCTATTTATTTATTTACAGTTATTTATTACGACTTAATATGAGTTCTTAGACTATTTGAGGAAGGAATAAATTACTGCTAAATCTCCTGTGTTATGGTGAAGTCAGTTGGGTTATAGTTGGTGTGTCTGACGCCATACACGTACAACAGAAGTTTCCCAATATTCTGTATCAGAAGCCTGGTAGCTCAGGCGGTAGAGGAATGGACCTGTTAATATATGAACAATAGTTCAAGCCTCACATTCCTCTTCAATGGACACGTTGTTGTTCATGGTAATGAACAGGCAGAGTCAGTCGCTCGAACATCTTTCCATGACCTCCTGACAACAGTGATCTCTCAAGAACTGCGCAACTATTGGCAAGTTGGATTACAACATTTTGTGTTTCTTCAAACCTCTTGTAGGATTATACCCAACTCTTTCCCACTGCTGTATCTTCATAAGGCTACACTATCTTGCTTACACACGCAACACATACGGCTAACTTCTACCATATAGAAAAATATTTGGCAACAGTATATCAGGACTATCAAGTCCATTATATTTTTTATTAGTTTTTGTTTATCCTTGATGTCACAGGCTTTACTGTGACATCACCACCACCACAACATGACATCACCACCACCACAACAATCACTCTAACTGATGTCCTCCCTGAAAGTTCCTCGCTTGATGCAGACTTTTCTTTTAATTTTTAGCAAGAACTTACCTAAACCAAATTTGATATAAATTTTATTCACGAACTCTCCCCGACTACATAATAAAGCGATAATGTCAGAGAATCTCACTTTCAGAGATCACAACAATGTTTCTACCACGAGTACACTGAGAGACAACACAATAAGTGTCCGGGGCCCAAGACTGCTCAACTGCCTCCCAGCATACATAAGGGGGTTTACCAATAGACCTCTGGTTGTCTTAAGAAGGCACTGGACAGGCATCTAAAGTCAGTACCTGACCAACCGGGCTGTGGTTAGAACGTCAGCTTGCGTGTGGCCTGCAGTAACACCCTGGATGATCAGACCATGATCCACCATGAGGCCTGGTCTCAGACCGAGCCGTAGGGGCGTTGACCCCCGAAACCCTCTCCAGGTAATCAGAATCAGAAGCTTCAAAACTATGATGATTCTTTTCAAATCGCTCTTATCTCTAGGCTGAAATTATGCTGTACATTAACGGCTCCTTTCAAGGCAAGCGAAATTGCAGACCTGGAGAATATACAGAGAACTTTTACTGCATGGACAGGTACAATAGAGCATCTCCATTACTGGGAACGGCTGAAGTCCCTTGACCTGTATTTCTTGGAACACAGACGTGAATGACACATCATAATATGCACTTGGAAAATCTCAGAGGGACTAGTCCCAAATCTGCACACAGAAATCACTCCCTACGAAAGCCAAAGACTCGGTAGCCAGTGCAACAATAAGTGTCAGGGGTCCTAGACTGTTCAACCGCCTCTTAATGTACATAAGGAGGATTACCATTAGACCACTGGCTGTCTTTAAGAGGGAACTGGACAGGCACCTGAAATCAGTACCTGGCCAATCGGGCCGTGGTCCGTACGGCGGTTTGCGTATAGCCAGCAGTAACAGCCTGGTTGATCAGGCCCTCACCCACCGCGAGGCTTGGTCATGGACTAGGCCACGGTGGCGTTGTCCCTCAGAACACACTCCACTTATACTGCATACATTGATACATAAAACCTGGCGTGCCAAAAGGAGCAAAAATGTTCCATTGTCTATGTGTATTAACATATCTGAAAAGGTTGGAGGGAGATGAAGGAGGTTATAATTAGCAGCAGGTTGAGCATCCACACACCTGGATGACAGTTGTTGTACTGTTCTCTGAGATTTTCAGCGTTATATTATCTGTCAGTATATAAAATATTCCATGGTATTATTATTATTACTATTATTATTATCGATATCGATGATTTTTAGTTATTATTATTGTTAGGTATGATTTCTTATATGTATATAGAACAAACAAAATGTCAGGAAACCATCAGGTAAATTGTTCACTTGTTTAAGTCTAGCTTACTGAGGTTTGGTCACGTGATCCAAGCTGATGACGGGTCACCAGACTGACAGTGAAGCAGTCTGATCCCTGATCTAGCCCTGACTACCAGACTGACAGTGAGGCAGTCTGCTCCCTGATCTAGCCCTGACTACCAGACTGACAGTGAGGCAGTCTGCTCCCTGATCTAGCCCTGACTACCAGACTGACAGTGAAGCAGTCTGCTCCCTGATCTAGCTCTGACTACCAGACTGACCCCCTCAAGGAAGGTTCCTTGATGTTGGTGAGGGGCTCTTGATTTAGGGAATTGGATCTGTGCTCCAGTTCCCCGAATTAAGCCTGAATGCCTTCCACATCCCCCCCCACAGGCGCTGTATAATCCTCCAGGTTTAGCGCTTCCCCCTTGATTATAATAATAATACCAGACTGACAGTGAAGCAGTCTGCTCCCTGATCTAGCCCTGACTACCAGACTGACAGTGAAGCAGTCTGCTCCCTGATCTAGCCCTGACTACCAGACTGGCAGTGAAGCAGTCTGCTCCCTGATCTAGCCCTGACTACCAGACTGGCAGTGAAGCAGTCTGCTCCCTGATCTAGCCCTGACTACCAGACTGACAGTGAAGCAGTCTGCTCCCTGATCTAGCCCTGACTACCAGACTGGCAGTGAAGCAGTCTGCTCCCTGATCTAGCCCTGACTACCAGACTGACAGTGAAGCAGTCTGCTCTCTGATCTAGCCCTGACTACCAGACTGGCAGTGAAGCAGTCTGCTCCCTGATCTAGCCCTGACTACCAGACTGACAGTGAGGCAGTCTGCTCCCTGATCTAGCCCTGACTACCAGACTGGCAGTGAAGCAGTCTGCTCCCTGATCTAGCCCTGACTACCAGACTGACAGTGAGGCAGTCTGCTCCCTGATCTAGCCCTGACTACCAGACTGACAGTGAAGCAGTCTGCTCCCTGATCTAGCCCTGACTACCAGACTGACAGTGAGGCAGTCTTCTCCCTGATCTAGCCCTGACTACCAGACTGACAGTGAGGCAGTCTGCTCCCTGATCTAGCCCTGACTACCAGACTGACAGTGAAGCAGTCTGCTCGCTGATCTAGCCCTGACTACCAGACTGACAGTGAAGTAGTCTGCTCCCTGATCTAGCCCTGACTACCAGACTGACAGTGAAGCAGTCTGCTCCCTGATCTAGCCCTGACTATCAGACTGACAGTGAAGCAGTCTGCTCCCTGATCTAGCCCTGACTACCAGACTGACAGTGAAGCAGTCTGGTCCCTGATCTAGCCCTGACTACCAGACTGACAGTGAAGCAGTCTGCTCCCTGATCTAGCTCTGACTACCAGACTGACAGTGAAGCAGTCTGCTCCCTGATCTAGCCCTGACTACCAGACGGAAAGTGAAGCAGTCTGCTCCCTGATCTAGCCCTGACTACCAGACTGACAGTGAAGCAGTCTGCTCCCTGATCTAGCTCTGACTACCAGACTGACAGTGAAGCAGTCTGCTTCCTGATCTAGCCCTGACTACCAGACTGACAGTGAAGCAGTCTGCTCCCTGATCTAGCCCTGACTACCAGACTGACAGTGAAGCAGTCTGCTCCCTGATCTAGCCCTGACTACCAGACTGACAGTGAAGCAGCCTGCTCCCTGATCTAGCCCTGACTACCAGACTGGCAGTGAAGCAGTCTGCTCCCTGATCTAGCCCTGACTACCAGACTGACAGTGAAGCAGTCTGCTCCCTGATCTAGCCCTGACTACCAGACTGACAGTGAAGCAGTCTGCTCCCTGATCTAGCCCTGACTACCAGACTGACAGTGAAGCAGTCTGCTCCCTGATCTAGCTCTGACTACCAGACTGACAGTGAGGCAGTCTGCTCCCTGATCTAGTCCTGACTACCAGACTGACAGTGAAGCAGTCTGCTCCCTGATCTAGCCCTGACTACCAGACTGACAGTGAAGCAGTCTGCTCCCTGATCTAGCCCTGACTACCAGACTGACAGTGAAGCAGTCTGCTCCCTGATCTAGCCCTGACTACCAGACTGACAGTGAAGCAGCCTGCTCCCTGATCTAGCCCTGACTACCAGACTGGCAGTGAAGCAGTCTGCTCCCTGATCTAGCCCTGACTACCAGACTGACAGTGAAGCAGTCTGCTCCCTGATCTAGCCCTGACTACCAGACTGACAGTGAAGCAGTCTGCTCCCTGATCTAGCCCTGACTACCAGACTGACAGTGGAGCAGTCTGCTCCCTGATCTAGCCCTGACTACCAGACTGACAGTGAAGCAGTCTGCTCCCTGATCTAGCCCTGACTACCAGACTGACAGTGAAGCAGTCTACTCCCTGATCTAGCCCTGACTACCAGACTGACAGTGAAGCAGTCTGCTCCCTGATCTAGCCCTGACTACCAGACTGACAGTGAAGCAGTCTGCTCCCTGATCTAGCCCTGACTACCAGACTGACAGTGAAGCAGTCTGCTCCCTGATCTAGCTCTGACTACCAGACTGACAGTGAGGCAGTCTGCTCCCTGATCTAGTCCTGACTACCAGACTGACAGTGAAGCAGTCTGCTCCCTGATCTAGCCCTGACTACCAGACTGACAGTGAAGCAGTCTGCTCCCTGATCTAGCCCTGACTACCAGACTGACAGTGAAGCAGTCTGCTCCCTGATCTAGCCCTGACTACCAGACTGACAGTGAAGCAGTCTGCTCCCTGATCTAGCCCTGACTACCAGACTGACAGTGAAGCAGTCTGCTCCCTGATCTAGCCCTGACTACCAGACTGACAGTGAGGCAGTCTGCTCCCTGATCTAGCCCTGACTACCAGACTGACAGTGAAGCAGTCTGCTCCCTGATCTAGCTCTGACTACCAGACTGACAGTGAAGCAGTCTGCTCCCTGATCTAGCCCTGACTACCAGACTGGCAGTGAAGCAGTCTGCTCCCTGATCTAGCCCTGACTACCAGACTGGCAGTGAAGCAGTCTGCTCCCTGATCTAGCCCTGACTACCAGACTGACAGTGAAGCAGTCTGCTCCCTGATCTAGCCCTGACTACCGGACTGACAGTGAGGCAGTCTGCTCCCTGATCTAGCCCTGACTACCAGACTGACAGTGAAGCAGTCTGCTCCCTGATCTAGCTCTGACTACCAGACTGACAGTGAAGCAGTCTGCTCCCTGATCTAGCCCTGACTACCAGACTGACAGTGAAGCAGTCTGCTCCCTGATCTAGCCCTGACTACCAGACTGACAGTGAAGCAGTCTGCTCCCTGATCTAGCCCTGACTACCAGACTGACAGTGAAGCAGTCTTCTCCCTGATCTAGCCCTGACTACCAGACTGACAGTGAAGCAGTCTACTCCCTGAACTAGCCCTGACTACCAGACTGACAGTGAAGCAGTCTGCTCCCTGATCTAGCCCTGACTACCAGACTGACAGTGAAGCAGTCTGCTCCCTGATCTAGCCCTGACTACCAGACTGACAGTGAAGCAGTCTGCTCCCTGATCTAGCCCTGACTACCAGACTGACAGTGAAGCAGTCTGCTCCCTGATCTAGCCCTGACTACCAGACTGACAGTGAGGCAGTCTGCTCCCTGATCTAGCCCTGACTACCAGACTGGCAGTGAAGCAGTCTGCTCCCTGATCTAGCCCTGACTACCAGACTGACAGTGAAGCAGTCTGCTCCCTGATCTAGCCTTGACTACCAGACTGGCAGTGAAGCAGTCTGCTCCCTGATCTAGCCCTGACTACCAGACTGACAGTGAAGCAGTCTGCTCCCTGATCTAGCCTTGACTACCAGACTGGCAGTGAAGCAGTCTGCTCCCTGATCTAGCCCTGACTACCAGACTGGCAGTGAAACAGTCTGCTCCCTGATCTAGCCCTGACTACCAGACTGGCAGTGAAGCAGTCTGCTCCCTGATCTAGCCCTGACTACCAGACTGGCAGTGAAGCAGTCTGCTCCCTGATCTAGCCCTGACTACCAGACTTGCAGTGAAGCAGTCTGCTCCCTGATCTAGCCCTGACTACCAGACTGGCAGTGAAGCAGTCTGCTCCCTGATCTAGCCCTGACTACCAGACTGACAGTGAGGCAGTCTGCTCCCTGATCTAGCCCTGACTACCAGACTTGACAGTGAGGCAGTCTGCTCCCTGATCTAGCCCTGACTACCAGACTGACAGTGAAGCAGTCTGCTCCCTGATCTAGCCCTGACTACCAGACTGACAGTGAAGCAGTCTGCTCCCTGATCTAGCCCTGACTACCAGACTGACAGTGAGGCAGTCTGCTCCCTGATCTAGCCCTGACTACCAGACTGGCAGTGAAGCAGTCTGCTCCCTGATCTAGCCCTGACTACCAGACTGACAGTGAAGCAGTCTGCTCCCTGATCTAGCCTTGACTACCAGACTGGCAGTGAAGCAGTCTGCTCCCTGATCTAGCACTGACTACCAGACTGACAGTGAAGCAGTCTGCTCCCTGATCTAGCCTTGACTACCAGACTGGCAGTGAAGCAGTCTGCTCCCTGATCTAGCCCTGACTACCAGACTGGCAGTGAAGCAGTCTGCTCCCTGATCTAGCCCTGACTACCAGACTGGCAGTGAAGCAGTCTGCTCCCTGATCTAGCCCTGACTACCAGACTGGCAGTGAAGCAGTCTGCTCCCTGATCTAGCCCTGACTACCAGACTGGCAGTGAAGCAGTCTGCTCCCTGATCTAGCCCTGACTACCAGACTGACAGTGAAGCAGTCTGCTCCCTGATCTAGCCCTGACTACCAGACTGACAGTGAAGCAGTCTGCTCCCTGATCTAGCCCTGACTACCAGACTGACAGTGAAGCAGTCTGCTCCCTGATCTAGCCCTGACTACCAGACTGACAGTGAAGCAGTCTGCTCCCTGATCTAGCCCTGACTACCAGACTGACAGTGAAGCAGTCTGCTCCCTGATCTAGCCCTGACTACCAGACTGACAGTGAAGCAGTCTGCTCCCTGATCTAGCCCTGACTACCAGACTGACAGTGAAGCAGTCTGCTCCCTGATCTAGCCCTGACTACCAGACTGACAGTGAAGCAGCCTGCTCCCTGATCTAGCCCTGACTACCAGACTGGCAGTGAAGCAGTCTGCTCCCTGATCTAGCCCTGACTACCAGACTGACAGTGAAGCAGTCTGCTCCCTGATCTAGCCCTGACTACCAGACTGACAGTGAAGCAGTCTGCTCCCTGATCTAGCCCTGACTACCAGACTGACAGTGAAGCAGTCTGCTCCCTGATCTAGCCCTGACTACCAGACTGACAGTGAAGCAGTCTGCTCCCTGATCTAGCCCTGACTACCAGACTGACAGTGAAGCAGTCTGCTCCCTGATCTAGCCCTGACTACCAGACTGACAGTGAAGCAGTCTGCTCCCTGATCTAGCCCTGACTACCAGACTGACAGTGAAGCAGTCTGCTCCCTGATCTAGCCCTGACTACCAGACTGGCAGTGAAGCAGTCTGCTCCCTGATCTAGCCCTGACTACCAGACTGACAGTGAAGCAGTCTGCTCCCTGATCTAGCCCTGACTACCAGACTGACAGTGAAGCAGTCTGCTCCCTGATCTAGCCCTGACTACCAGACTGACAGTGAAGCAGTCTGCTCCCTGATCTAGCCCTGACTACCAGACTGACAGTGAAGCAGTCTGCTCCCTGATCTAGCCCTGACTACCAGACTGACAGTGAAGCAGTCTGCTCCCTGATCTAGCCCTGACTACCAGACTGACAGTGAAGCAGTCTGCTCCCTGATCTAGCCCTGACTACCAGACTGACAGTGAAGCAGTCTGCTCCCTGATCTAGCCCTGACTACCAGACTGACAGTGAAGCAGTCTGCTCCCTGATCTAGCCCTGACTACCAGACTGACAGTGAAGCAGTCTGCTCCCTGATCTAGCCCTGACTACCAGACTGACAGTGAAGCAGTCTGCTCCCTGATCTAGCCCTGACTACCAGACTGACAGTGAAGCAGTCTGCTCCCTGATCTAGCCCTGACTACCAGACTGACAGTGAAGCAGTCTGCTCCCTGATCTAGCCCTGACTACCAGACTGACAGTGAAGCAGTCTGCTCCCTGATCTAGCCCTGACTACCAGACTGACAGTGAAGCAGTCTGCTCCCTGATCTAGCCCTGACTACCAGACTGACAGTGAAGCAGTCTGCTCCCTGATCTAGCCCTGACTACCAGACTGACAGTGAAGCAGTCTGCTCCCTGATCTAGCCCTGACTACCAGACTGGCAGTGAAGCAGTCTGCTCCCTGATCTAGCCCTGACTACCAGACTGACAGTGAAGCAGTCTGCTCCCTGATCTAGCCCTGACTACCAGACTGACAGTGAAGCAGTCTGCTCCCTGATCTAGCCCTGACTACCAGACTGGCAGTGAAGCAGTCTGCTCCCTGATCTAGCCCTGACTACCAGACTGGCAGTGAAGCAGTCTGCTCCCTGATCTAGCGCTGACTACCAGACTGACAGTGAAGCAGTCTGCTCCCTGATCTAGCCCTGACTACCAGACTGGCAGTGAAGCAGTCTGCTCCCTGATCTAGCCCTGACTACCAGACTGACAGTGAAGCAGTCTGCTCCCTGATCTAGCCCTGACTACCAGACTGGCAGTGAAGCAGTCTGCTCCCTGATCTAGCCCTGACTACCAGACTGACAGTGAAGCAGTCTGCTCCCTGATCTAGCCCTGACTACCAGACTGACAGTGAAGCAGTCTGCTCCCTGATCTAGCCCTGACTACCAGACTGACAGTGAAGCAGTCTGCTCCCTGATCTAGCCCTGACTACCAGACTGACAGTGAAGCAGTCTGCTCCCTGATCTAGCCCTGACTACCAGACTGACAGTGAAGCAGTCTGCTCCCTGATCTAGCCCTGACTACCAGACTGACAGTGAAGCAGTCTGCTCCTTGATCTAGCCCTGACTACCAGACTGACAGTGAAGCAGCCTGCTCCTTGATCTAGCCCTGACTACCAGACTGACAGTGAAGCAGTCTGCTCCCTGATCTAGCCCTGACTACCAGACTGGCAGTGAAGCAGTCTGCTTCCTGATCTAACCCTGACTACCAGACTGGCAGTGAAGCAGTCTGCTTCCTGATCTAGCCCTGACTACCAGACTGGCAGTGAAGCAGTCTGCTCCCTGATCTAGCCCTGACTACCAGACTGGCAGTGAAGCAGTCTGCTCCTTGATCTAGCCCTGACTACCAGACTGACAGTGAAGCAGTCTGCTCCCTGATCTAGCCCTGACTACCAGACTGACAGTGAAGCAGTCTGCTCCCTGATCTAGCCCTGACTACCAGACTGACAGTGAAGCAGTCTGCTCCCTGATCTAGCCCTGACTACCAGACTGACAGTGAAGCAGTCTGCTCCCTGATCTAGCCCTGACTACCAGACTGACAGTGAAGCAGTCTGCTCCCTGATCTAGCCCTGACTACCAGACTGACAGTGAAGCAGTCTGCTCCCTGATCTAGCCCTGACTACCAGACTGACAGTGAAGCAGTCTGCTCCCTGATCTAGCCCTGACTACCAGACTGACAGTGAAGCAGTCTGCTCCCTGATCTAGCCCTGACTACCAGACTGACAGTGAAGCAGTCTGCTCCCTGATCTAGCCCTGACTACCAGACTGACAGTGAAGCAGTCTGCTCCCTGATCTAGCCCTGACTACCAGACTGACAGTGAAGCAGTCTGCTCCCTGATCTAGCCCTGACTACCAGACTGACAGTGAAGCAGTCTGCTCCCTGATCTAGCCCTGACTACCAGACTGACAGTGAAGCAGTCTGCTCCCTGATCTAGCCCTGACTACCAGACTGACAGTGAAGCAGTCTGCTCCCTGATCTAGCCCTGACTACCAGACTGACAGTGAGGCAGTCTGCTCCCTGATCTAGCCCTGACTACCAGACTGACAGTGAAGCAGTCTGCTCCCTGATCTAGCCCTGACTACCAGACTGACAGTGAAGCAGTCTGCTCCCTGATCTAGCCCTGACTACCAGACTGACAGTGAAGCAGTCTGCTCCCTGATCTAGCCCTGACTACCAGACTGACAGTGAAGCAGTCTGCTCCCTGATCTAGCCCTGACTACCAGACTGACAGTGAAGCAGTCTGCTCCCTGATCTAGCTCTGACTACCAGACTTGAAGTGAAGCAGTCTGCTTCCTGATCTAGCCCTGACTACCAGACTGACAGTGAAGCAGTCTGCTCCCTGATCTAGCCCTGACTACCAGACTGACAGTGAAGCAGTCTGCTCCCTGATCTAGCCCTGACTACCAGACTGACAGTGAAGCAGCCTGCTCCCTGATCTAGCCCTGACTACCAGACTGGCAGTGAAGCAGTCTGCTCCCTGATCTAGCCCTGACTACCAGACTGGCAGTGAAGCAGTCTGCTCCCTGATCTAGCCCTGACTACCAGACTGACAGTGAAGCAGTCTGCTCCCTGATCTAGCCCTGACTACCAGACTGACAGTGAAGCAGTCTGCTCCCTGATCTAGCCCTGACTACCAGACTGACAGTGAAGCAGTCTGCTCCCTGATCTAGCCCTGACTACCAGACTGACAGTGAAGCAGTCTGCTCCCTGATCTAGCCCTGACTACCAGACTGACAGTGAAGCAGTCTGCTCCCTGATCTAGCCCTGACTACCAGACTGACAGTGAAGCAGTCTGCTCCCTGATCTAGCCCTGACTATTGATCGTATATTTGTTCTCTCTTAGATTCACTCAGTTTGAATTTTCTTGAGAATTAGACTTAAGAGTTGGCTAATAGTTCATTCAGTATTGTTCCGAAGATTGACTTATTGATATTTTTGGGTATTCCAGCAGTCTTTAGATATGTCTTTCAGACAAATTCTTGCTGTCTGTCTTCCTTATGACAGAATTCAGAGTTGTTAAATTTTGTACAGTTAAGCAGTTTCTTTTAAGACAGTCTTGTTCAATGTTTGTGAAGACTTAAATATTAAAGTCTTAACTAGTCTTCTTTGTTAATGTAATATTTCCATGTGACTGAACTTTGTGTATATATTTTGGAAATTCATAAAACTATTGTACATACAATATTAAGCTAAAATATTATGTACGAAGAAAGACAAAGCATTTTATTCAAATACTTTAAAATTAACTATAAGAAGATTTTAATATTATTGGATTGAGTTTCCTAGTAGAAATTACCCCTAGACTCTAAAAATATTTTTAACTAGCTTTTGATCCAATACCTTGTTGCCTGAGAGGGGAAATTTTTGTAATAAGCCAAATTCTGAAGTTCTTTATAAACTTCCAAGGAATAAAAATTCCTTTAAATCCTTTACTCGCAACACAGTATATTTCATATTAAAAATGTTTTCAAATGAACTGATGTAGGTAACAGCTCTTAGCTTGTCAATAAAGTTAGGAATCCTTAACTTGTAAATAGCTTGTCAATAAAGCTAGGGATCCTTGACCTAACCTTGTCAAACCCTGTGTAAAACAGAGGGAGGGAGGGAGGGAGAGAGAGAGAGAGAGAGAGAGAGAGAGAGGACAGTGTGAAGCAAGCTTCTCTACCACAAGACGGTCAGAAAGCAGCAACTTCACTCTGGCTGTAACCTTCTCCAGAACATCACTCCATCTGAGATCATTTACCCGCAGGATGACTCGAGTATGGAACACATTCGTACAGCATTATGATGTCAACGAGATAAATTGAGTTGATCAGATGAAAATCCTGGCCCACAGATGGCTCCAATTTCATCATGTTCCCTACTTGTATGTCTCATAACAATAAAAATGCCTTCAAATGAACTGATGTAGGTAACAGCTCTTAGCTTGTCAATAAAGTTAGGAATCCTTAACTTTGTCAAACCCTGTGTAAAATAACAGAGAGAAAAAAAGAGAGAGGGAGTGTTAAGAGTTGATGCACTGTCAGCATCTGCAGGGAATGATGTATATAGGAAAATAATGAAAGTGTGTGCTGGCAGAATACTTACCGCTCGCTGTAACATTCCCAGGCTGCCGGTCCAGGAACCATTAGGTAACAGCATTCCTCCTTCCTGAGCTGCCACCAACCTAAAGCTAGAAAGATGTCCTTCGATAATGATCACGACGGGTGATGAGTGTTGATGATTATGAGAAATGATGGTGGTGGTGGTGGTAGGTAATTAAAGGAGTGTATGTGTGTTGTTGTTAATGGTGTGGTAGTGAGTGATATTGGTGGTGGTGTTATTAAGGGTGTGGTAGTGAGTGATAATGGTGGTGGTGTTAAGGGTGTGGTAGTGAATGATAATGGTGATGTTAAGGGTGTGATAGTGAATGATAATGGTTGTGGTGTTAAGGGTGTGGGAGTGAGTGATAATGGTTGCATTGTTAAGGGTGGGATAGTGAGTGATAATGGTGGTGTTGTTAAGGGTGTGGAAGTGATAATGGTTGCATTGTTAAGGGTGGGATAGTGAGTGATAATGGTGGTGTTGTTAAGGGTGTGGTAGTGAATGATAATGGTTGTGGTGTTAAGGGTGTGGTAGTGAGTGGTAATGGTGTTGGTAATGGTGTTAAGGGTGTGACAGCGAGTGATAAAGGTGGTGTATTTCTTAAGGATGTGGTAGTGAGTGATAATGGTGGTGTTGTTAAGGGTGTGATAGTGAGTGATAATGATGTTAAAAGTGTGGAAGTGATGATGGTGTTGTTAAAAGTGTGGTAGTGATGATGTTGTTAAGAGTGTGGTAGTGATGTTAAAAGTGTGGTAGTGATGATGTTGTTAAGAGTGTGGTAGTGATGTTGTTAAAAGTGTGGTAGTGATGATGTTGTTAAGAGTGTGGTAGTGATGTTGTTAAAAGTGTGGTAGTGATGATGTTGTTAAGAGTGTGGTAGTGATGATGTTGTTAAGAGTGTGGTAGTGATGATGTTGTTAAGAGTGTGGTAGTGATGATGTTGTTAAAAGTGTGGTAGTGATGATGTTGTTAAGAGTGTGGTAGTGATGATGTTAAAAGTGTGGTAGTGATGATGTTGTTAAAAGTGTGGTAGTGATAATGTTGTTAAGAGTGTGGTAGTGATAATGTTGTTAAGAGTGTGGTAGTGATAATGTTGTTAAGAGTGTGGTAGTGATAATGTTGTTAAGAGTGTGGTAGTGATAATGTTGTTAAGAGTGTGGTAGTGATAATGTTGTTAAGAGTGTGGTAGTGATAATGTTGTTAAAAGTGTGGTAGTGATAATGTTGTTAAGAGTGTGGTAGTGATAATGTTGTTAAGAGTGTGGTAGTGATAATGTTGTTAAAAGTGTGGTAGTGATAATGTTGTTAAGAGTGTGGTAGTGATAATGTTGTTAAGAGTGTGGTAGTGATAATGTTGTTAAGAGTGTGGTAGTGATGATGTTGTTAAGAGTGTGGTAGTGATGTTGTTAAAAGTGTGGTAGTGATGATGTTGTTAAGAGTGTGGTAGTGATGATGTTGTTAAGAGTGTGGTAGTGATGATGTTAAAAGTGTGGTAGTGATGATGTTGTTAAAAGTGTGGTAGTGATAATGTTGTTAAGAGTGTGGTAGTGATAATGTTGTTAAGAGTGTGGTAGTGATGATGTTGTTAAGAGTGTGGTAGTGATGTTGTTAAAAGTGTGGTAGTGATGATGTTGTTAAGAGTGTGGTAGTGATGATGTTGTTAAGAGTGTGGTAGTGATGATGTTAAAAGTGTGGTAGTGATGATGTTGTTAAAAGTGTGGTAGTGATAATGGTGTTGTTAAGAGTGTGGTAGTGATAATGTTGTTAAGAGTGTGGTAGTGATAATGGTGTTGTTAAGAGTGTGGTAGTGATAATGTTGTTAAGAGTGTGGTAGTGATAATGTTGTTAAGAGTGTGGTAGTGATAATGGTGTTGTTAAGAGTGTGGTAGTGATAATGTTGTTAAGAGTGTGGTAGTGATAATGTTGTTAAGAGTGTGGTAGTGATAATGTTGTTAAGAGTGTGGTAGTGATGATGTTGTTAAGAGTGTGGTAGTGATAATGGTGTTGTTAAGAGTGTGGTAGTGATAATGGTGTTGTTAAGAGTGTGGTAGTGATAATGTTGTTAAGAGTGTGGTAGTGATAATGTTGTTAAGAGTGTGGTAGTGATAATGTTGTTAAGAGTGTGGTAGTGATAATGGTGTTGTTAAGAGTGTGGTAGTGATAATGGTGTTGTTAAGAGTGTGGTAGTGATAATGGTGTTGTTAAGAGTGTGGTAGTGATAATGGTGTTGTTAATAAGGGTGTCAATCTTTATTTTTTATGATATTCAATTCGAAAATCATCAGAGAAACTTCCAAGATGGTTTGTTTAAATAAAAGCTCAATAGCAGTTATTAAGCATAATTATAATTACGTATTAGCTCTTATTATTACTGTTTATTTGGTGTAAAAAAAACTCACTTGTAGGTTTCTCTAATAAATTTACAACCGAGTATAAAAATAATTTATATAGGTTTGATATTAAATAGATTTTAAAAATATTATATTTTAATTTTCATATCTTAAATGTTTGTATGTTTATTAAATATCTTAAATGTTTGTATGTTTATTAAATATCTTAAATGTTTGTATGTTTATTAAATATCTTAAATGTTTGTATGTTTATTAAATATCTTAAATGTTTGTATGTTTATTAAATATCTTAAATGTTTGTATGTTTATTAAATATCTTAAATGTTTGTATGTTTATTAAATATCTTAAATGTTTGTATGTTTATTAAATATCTTAAATGTTTGTATGTTTATTAAATATCTTAAATGTTTGTATGTTTATTAAATATCTTAAATGTTTGTATGTTTATTAAATATCTTAAATGTTTGTATGTTTATTAAATATCTTAAATGTTTGTATGTTTATTAAATATCTTAAATGTTTGTATGTTTATTAAATATCTTAAATGTTTGTATGTTTATTAAATATCTTAAATGTTTGTATGTTTATTAAATATCTTAAATGTTTTCTATGTTTATTAAATATCTTAAATGTTTGTATGTTTATTAAATATAATAAGCGGTCCATTACTTATGAACTAGTTTCCACCACAGGAGTTAACACGATCTTGGTGGGCTTGGCCACAAGAATTGCATTGAGAAAACAGGTACAAGTCGATGTGGCCATCGAAAAACAAACAAAAGTGAAGGGAAACTGCAGCAGACCCACTGACCCATTCTTGGACGGTTTCTATCAAAATTTATCTCTTCTTCACTTGTTTAACCAGTAATTGGTCACGGTGCAGGGTAGTAGTCACGGTGCAGGGTAGTAGTCACGGTGCAGGGTAGTAGTCACGGTGCAGGGTAGTAGTCACGGTGCAGGGTAGTAGTCACGGTGCAGGGTAGTAGTCACGGTGCAGGGTAGTAGTCACGGTGCAGGGTAGTAGTCACGGTGCAGGGTAGTAGTCACGGTGCAGGGTAGTAGTCACGGTGCAGGGTAGTAGTCACGGTGCAGGGTAGTAGTCACGGTGCAGGGTAGTAGTCACGGTGCAGGGTAGTAGTCACGGTGCAGGGTAGTAGTCACGGTGCAGGGTAGTAGTCACGGTGCAGGGTAGTAGTCACGGTGCAGGGTAGTAGTCACGGTGCAGGGTAGTAGTCACGGTGCAGGGTAGTAGTCACGGTGCAGGGTAGTAGTCACGGTGCAGGGTAATAGTCACGGTGCAGGGTAGTAGTCACGGTGCAGGGTAGTAGTCACGGTGCAGGGTAGTAGTCACGGTGCAGGGTAATAGGCACGGTGCAGGGTAGTAGTCACTGTGCAGGGTAATAGTCAAAGTGCAGGGTAGTAGTCACAGTGCAGGGTAATAGTCAAAGTGCAGAGTAGTAGTCACAGTGCAGGGTAATAGTCACAGTGCAGAGTAGTAGTCATGGTGCAGGGTAATAGTCACAGTGCAGAGTATTAGTCACGGTGCAGGGTAGTAGTCACAGTGCAGGGTAATAGTCACGGTGCATAGTAGTAGTCACAGTGCAGGGTAATAGTCACAGTGTAGGGTAATAGTCACATTGCAGGGTAGTAGTCACAGTGCAGGGTAGTAGTCACAGTGCAGGGTAATAGTCACAGTGCAGGGTAATAGTCACAGTGCAGGGCAGTAGTCACATTGCAGGGTAGTAGTCACAGTGCAGGGTAGTAGTCACAGTGCAGGATAATAATCAGAGTGCAGGGTAGTAGTCACAGTGCAGGGTAATAGTCACAGTGCAGGGTAGTAGTCACAGTGCAGGGTAGTAGTCACAGTGCAGGGTAGTAGTCACAGTGCAGGGTAGTAGTCACAGTGCAGGGTAATAGTTACAGTGCAGGGAAGTAGTCACAGTGCAGGATAATAGTCACAGTGCAGGGCAGTAGTCACATTGCAGGGTAGTAGTCACGGAGCAGGGTAGTAGTCACAGTGCAGGGTAGTAGTCACAGTGCAGGGTAATAGTTACAGTGCAAGGAAGTAGTCACAGTGCAGGGTAGTAGTCACAGTGCAGGGTAGTAGTCACAGTGCAGGGTAATAGTCACAGTGCAGGGTAGTAGTCACAGTGCAGGGTAATAGTCACAGTGCAGGGTAGTAGTCACAGTGCAGGGTAATAGTCACAGTGCAGGGTAGTAGTCACAGTGCAGGGTAATAGTCACAGTGCAGGGTAGTAGTCACAGTGCAGGGTAGTAGTCACAGTGCAGGGTAGTAGTCACAGTGCAGGGTAGTAGTCACAGTGCAGGGTAGTAGTCACAGTGCAGGGTAGTAGCAGACTACTTGGGGCCTTACTGGCTAGATAAACATTAGGCTTCCTACTCATATTTACATCAAAACGTTTCCAAATGCGATAAAATTTATTACTGTCAACTGCAAAAAATCTTAAACAAAGATTACAATAACAAATATATTTATATATATATATATATATATATATATATATATATATATATATAACACTGATATATATATATATATATATATATATATATATATAACACTGATATATATATATATATATATATATATATATATATATATATATATATATATATATATATATATATATATAACACTGATATATATATATATATATATATATATATATATATATATATATATATATATATATATATATATATATATATATATATAGAGAGAGAGAGAGAGAGAGAGAGAGAGAGAGAGAGAGAGCTGAACAATAATCTATTGCTCTGTTTATTCATGTGAGAGATTTTTACCCACACAACTGATGTTCAAAAAGACAGAAAGCGATGTATCAAGCAGGCCTTTAGTTGTACAATATATAATTGAATCAATTTTCATAAAAAAATAGTACTGATTTAAATATTCATATTAGTTCAGGATTATATAAATAAGATTAATTTATAATTAACAGAATTTGTGAGGCATTTAAGTTTTGCCTGACATGTCACTTGTAAATTTCACTTGACATGTGACCTGTCCAAATCTTCACTACACTCCCACGCTCAGTATTTTGGGTCACGTATGATATCATACGTAAGGTTATATCTCAGTCTTATAAGGCTTCTTCTGTCCTATTATTTTTATCATTTCTTGAAGTGAGAAATCACCAAAGTGAATGGAATTTCACTATTTTTTTCACACTCACATAACTGCATAGTCACTCTCACACGCTGTATTCACATATTGTCGACATTAATTTCCTCTTCCTCAACGACTCTACGACATACGGTGTGGTCTTTAGAGTACTTAATTAACACCTAAGCAAGTCTCCCAGCTGACCTCAAACCATGAAGTCGCAACATGATGTCACATCACAGTACTCATACGCTGTCCTCTGTCGTCTGCACTGTAGCCGACACACTGAGTTTCTCACTCAGCATTATCTCCGTGCTCTGTGACAGCATTTCAGTGCTTTTGATGCATCGGTTCTATTCACTGGTCAACAACAACAAAGCAATCGTTGCCAAACATATTTGAAGATATTAATGGTATTTTAGGGTTGATGAATTCGAAAATGTCGGTAGGTTTTTCAAATTGGTTCTAGTTTGTGACATAATGCATACCTACCCTCAGTTAACAGGGAACTTAGCAACAACTCGTGTTTACCTATATGTACTGACAATTTGCATATGCAGATATTTTTAATAAAGATTAGAATTTTATTTTTAAATTATTTAATATTTAACGAAAGATTTATTAGCAAAGACCACGAGTTTTTCACGAAGAGTCTGCATAAACAATCCCAGTGCATTTTGCTACATTTGTGGAGAATATTCTTTGCAAAAAACTAAGGAGAAAATCACAGGTTTTGTAAAACAAGCTTATCTTGTTTATTTTGGAGTGACGAGTGGAGAAGAATACAACCTGTACAAGACGCGCCACTTGTTTGGGCGAGCAGTCTCTCAGCTGCCATCACAACAATGATCAAAAACACTAAACAGAATTTTTTTTCCTTGACTCATTACGAAATAAAGAAAATATGACTATATTCTAGGTCTGAGTATAATAAATATGTCTTTTAAATCATGAACAATAATAAAGAGCACTCTGGCTCTCAGTCAAGTCAACTTATTGTAATAAATTATAGAACGAAGACTGGCTTACCATCGTCCGATGTGACTACTGATGATGGAGAACACCTGAAGAAACGACCCCGTGAAGACTGGGTGAGTCTTGTTTCCCGACACTATCATGTGTGGCATGAACTGTCAGCAAATTACAGATTAATAATAAATTTGGAGAGTAATAAAGTGAAGAGGATAGTATTGAAGTATCCAGGGAGGTAGCACAACGCTGAAGATGAAAGAGCAGTATAGCAGAATCCAGCACTTAAAATGATTTTTAGGTATGGAATAAAACACGAGTTTTGGTGCGTTCTAAGCATTAGATGAAAGTACTGAAATTCTAGAACAAACTTCTCGTGATGGTAGCAAAGATTTTTTTGTAGAATTAGAGAGTTAAAAGAGTTAAAAAGCCATTAAAAACAATTTGGCTGAAAGATGACATGTTTGTACAAATAAGATATTTATATCTACAACACATTATTGAGATAGCTTCAAATAATTAAAGATGTATCTACTAACGCATGCACAAAAACCTAGTCATCTCCTGCCCTTACATGCAACAGTTGTGCATGATACACTGATCTCACTAGAGGGTAAACCACACACACACACACACACACACACACACACACACACACACACACACACACACACACACACACACACACACACAAACACACCATCCTATTTTCAGAGAACAGGGAAGTTCGTAAGAGGCAAGATACGGCCAATCAAACTGACCTTTGGTTCAAAAATGGAACGAAATTGGATCTTGAGATGGAAAACACTGTTGAAGGGACCATCACATATCGTCCTTCATACCTCGACCTGGACAGAACGTTACAAAAGAGAAAACAACTGAAGGAGACAATAACAGTCGCATTCAGGTAGAATAACTAGCCCTTTGGTCCTATATATACGTCTTACGAGCCACCGTTTTTGACGTATATATCCTCATAAATTCTAGAGGCTTCAAATCAAGCAGGAGAAAGCTGGTAGGCCCACTTGTGAGAGAATGGGTCTGTGAGGTCAGTGTGCACCATATAAAAAAAAATCTGCAGCAGGCAGTGCATAATGAGAGAAAAAAAACTCAAACCGTTTTTTAATTAAAATGCCGACTTTGTGGTCTATTTCGTATAGTATGTATGGTTGTATTCTCGTTTTCTTGGTCTCAATTGATAGAATGGAAAACATATTACAGAAATAGAGGTGATTTTGATTAGTTTTACCATGAAAAAAACTTGAAATGGAGCTCAAAGTAAGGGAAATGTTTGATTTTTGCCGATGTTCTAAAGTAAACAAATGATGTCATTTTCCAATAAATGTCCAAGTAGCCATTCTAATATGCAGTCATGAATGCGTTGACATTATTTATACAATTATTACAATATTGCAGTAGTCTGCATAACAGTAAATCTTCTATTTTTTGTGTGCATAAAAATTCAAAATAGAAAGCAAGAGTAATATCAGAGGGGCCTGGAGACATGACTGATGAACAAAGAAAATGTTATTTTAGAGCCAGGAATGTCTGCATTGTTCATTCTGAACCCTATTTTTAAATTCTCATATTTTTAATTTTCGTGAAATTGGCCAAATTGCAAATTTCTGACCACGTTATTGGTTAGTTGAAATCGGTAAATGGGCAGTTTCTTGTACTCAGTCGATAGAAAAAAATGGAGTTCTAAAGAAATAGCTATGAGATTGGTCGACTTGAACAATGGAATTAGCCGAAAATAGGGTTCAAAGTGGGAAAATCGCCGATTCGTAAATATCGCCGAGGTCGCTAACTTCGCGAGAGTGTAATTCAGTCAGTTTTCCATCAAATTTCGTGTTTTTGGTGTCATTACAATCGGGAAAAGATTCTCTATCATTTCACAAGAAAAAATATTTTTTTTTAAATTTTGCGACACCAGGAGACACCTCAGGATTTGGGGCTGTGACAGTCAAGAGGCTAGAGAACGCAGTGGCAGATGCTGAAGCTCTGCTTACGGGACACACTACACTCAGATACACCATGTGGAAGCTTTCCTTGTGTAATTTCTACACTACTAGTTCGTGTAACCACAACTCATTTCATTCAAACACAGTAACTCAAAACAACCTATAGCCTGCACCCTCTCCTCCACCATCCAGTGCAAGATCCTTTCTCACTAGGCCTTCCCTTGTACTCCTTTCCCAGCCTCCCTTTTCCTTGTTCCTCATCCACCCTCACCTATAGTCCCAACCCCTTCCGGTGCAAGATCCACATCCAAAGCCAGCACTTATCCTCAGCCCCAATCGGACCCCATCCCTATACCCACTCCTTCCCTGACACATGGCCAAGAACCAGAAGAATAAGATCCAAAAAACATGACTAAAAAACAAAACAAAAAAACTCAAAACGGGGAAACCCAAGGTGATAACAGCAGTGATGTACAACCCACTACTCCACAGCAGGAGGCCACTGACAGGACTTTGAGGACAAAAACTGGGATGTGGTGGACACAACATCAGAAGTAGCTAGAAAAGCCCACTCAGACTGCAACCATAAGGAAAAACTGTGAAAGTCTAGAGCCAAACGGAGAATAAGAAGTGAGTAGAGCTAAGCCTTTGAAGGTGGTGATGGAAAACTACACTTGTCAATATATCGAGGACACAACTTCTGGACCTTGTGTTGACTCTTAGTGGCTCTGATGTAGTGGACATCGAATATGAGAGGTCGGGTGGAGCTAGCGATCACTGAGTGTTGAGGTTCGTTTACCTTGTGGAAGTGATCGAGAGTGAGGAATATGGAGTATGTAGGAAAAGTTATATCTGACTTTAAAGTAAACTATGATGTTATGAGGCTTTTGCAAAGAACAGTGCCAGGGAAAAGGCAGCTAGAGGGAAACACAACAATGAAATGGAGTATATACCTGAAGAGTGTATGAAGGCCGACGTAAAATTCATACCCAGAAGCAGAAGCCAAACGTTGATATACAGCCACATTAGGAGAACTATGAAGGATCATGTAATAAGGCTGAAGAAGGAGAAGCTCACTAGGAAAAACCAGGAAGTCTCTGTGGAATTGAGCAAAAGATTTAGTAGGTTGGTAGACAGCAACCACCCAGGGAAGTACTACCGTTCTGCCAGATGACTGTGAAACAGAAACCTGTAACTGTTTTACATGATGGTAGGATTGCTGGTGTCTTTTTTCTGTCTCAAACACGCTTGATAACAGGGATATCTTGCTACTCCTACTTACACTTTGGTCACACTTAACGGACATGCACATGCACATGCATATATATATATATATATATATATATATATATATATATATATATATATATATATATATATACATCTAGGTTTTTTCTCCTTTTTCTAAATAGCTCTTGTTCTTCTTTATTTCTTCTATTGTCCATGGGGAAGTGAAAAAGAATCTTTCCTCCGTAAGCCATGCGTGTCGTATGAGGCGACTAAAATGCCGGGAGCAATGGGCTAGTAACCCCTTCTCCTGTAAATATTTACTAAAAAAGAGAAGAAGAAAAACTTAATAAAACTGGGATGCTTGAATGTGCGTGGATGTAGTGTGGATGACAAGAAACAGATGATTGCTGATGTTATGAATGAAAAGAAGTTGGATGTCCTGGCCCTAAGCGAAACAAAGCTGAAGAGGGTAGGGGAGTTTCGGTGGGAAGAAATAAATGGGATTAAATCTGGAGTATCTGAGAGAGTTAGAGCTAAGGAAGGGGTAGTAGTAATGTTCAAAGATCAGTTATGTAAGGAGAAAAGAGAATATGAATGTGTAAATTCAAGGATTATGTGGATTAAAGTAAAGGTTGGATGCGAAAAGTGGGTCATAATAACTGCCGCAGCAAATGTGCATATGGCAGAGCTAAGTAGTCATTTATGACATTGTAAATCTTGTATGTTAGGCCCATATTGGAGTATGCAGCACCAGTATGGAACCCGCACCTAGTCAAGCACATCAAGAAATTGGAGAAAGTGCAGAGGTTTGCAGCAAGACTAGTCCCAGAGCTAATGGGTAATGGTCTACGAAGAGAGAATAAGAAAACGCAACCTGTTGACACTAGAGGACAGGAGATTAGGTAAGATTCGCCAGGAAACATGGCAAATATTTCCTGACGTGGGTTTTAGTCTTATAATGACCCGCCCTTGAAACTTTTGGTCATTTTTACCAAGGCTTACCGCTCTACCCTTTTAAACATTAATTTAATTATGTGACCAGGTTAATAGGGACATAATATTTAAGAGATGGGAAATGGTAACAAGAGGCACAACAGGAAGTTGAAAACACAGATGACTCACAGGAGTGTCTGGGAGTATTTATTTTTTTTAATCCTTAGAGTTGTCAGAAAATGGAACATCTGGAAAGTGAAGTAAAAGAGGCAAGAATAATACATAGCTTTAAAGAGAGGCAAGATACGCCTCTTGAAGACAGACGCATGACGAAGAAGTGGGGCCAGGAGTAAGTATCCGACCCGTGCAACTACATAGGTGAGTACATATTAACACACACACTCGGGACTATGAAACGTGTGTATCAGGTACATTAGGTCAAGGTTACAAGTTAAAAACACGGATTAGTTACACCATTGTTAGGAAGTACTTTTTAGCCGTAGAGTGGTCTGGAAGTGGGATGACCTAGATAGCGGAGTGGATGAGGCAGAATCAATGCATAGCTTTAAAACCGATATGATAATGCTTATGAAGCCAAGAATGAACCCAACAGTAGCCAGCAGAGAGGCTGGGCAAGGATCTGAGACTCGACCCACGCAACCGATATTAGTTGAACACACACACACACACACACAAGGAGTGAAAGGGAAGAACAGCTGGGTGCAGATCAAGAGGGTGATAGGTCAAATGCTGAGGCACAACCATGCTATCAAGAACCACTGGAAAGATCAAGGGAGAAAATGACCACATACAGGCAGGATCTAGAGTCACAGAGGGTGAGGCAATGGGAGGAAGAAAGGGCAAAATCAGTGTTTATCCATGGGCTTCAGGGGAGAGAGGAAAGGACACACACTGAAAGACGGCAGAAAGAAAGAAAGAAGATTGAGAAAATCATCACAGAAATAGGTGAAGAGATGGACGAGACTGTAAATTTTCAGAGAATAGGGGGGTACTCGAAGGGGAGAAACCGACCGATCAAGCTGATTCTCAGGACGAAAACAGTGCGGAACAGGATCCTCCAAGAGAAACCACGGTTGAAATACACGGAAGAGTACAAGAGGGTGTTCCTAGACAGAGACAGGTAACCAGGGCTTGGAGGCTGTCACATCATCTCTTGGTAAAGTAAGCCAGGGCTTGGAAGTTGCCACATCATCTCTTGGTAAAGTAAGCCAGGGTTTGGAAGTTGCCACATCATCTCTTGGTAAAGGTAACCAGGGCTTGGAGCGACAGCAGCTGAGAGAGAGGACAAAATAGCGACAGGAGCTAGGAAAGGAGACAAGGATGGAACCAGCAGAGGTCAGTCAGAGCAGAACAGAGCAGCAAGGGCAAGCACACACACAACTATCCTCAGAACCCCACAACCTATCACACCATCCCAACACAGACTACAATCCATAAACACAGCTTCCACCCAACACCGAGCTATAGAATCCCACAGTATGCTACCAGGTCTCCCACCCTCACAGCTCCCCCAAACCAGTGTTGGAAAGGAAACTGAAGGTATGGTACACAAACGCTGATGGAATAACAATTAAGTGGGAGGAGTGGCACGAAAGAGTCAAAGAGGCATCACCGGACATCATAGCTCTCACAGAAACCAAGCTTACAGGTTTGATATCAAATGCCATCTTTCCAACGGGATACCAGATCCTGAGGAAAGACAGAGGGAACAGGGGGGGCGGAGGAGTGGCATTGCTGATCAAAAACCGATGGAATTTTGATGAGCTGGAGAGAGGAGACAGTGGAGAAGAAAGTGATTACATAGCGGGAACGCTTCACTCTGGAGGTCGCAAGGTGGTAATAGCAGTGATGTATAACCCACCACAGAACAGCAGGAGGCCAAGGCAAGAGTACGACGAGAGCAATAGAGCGATGGTCGACACACTGGCTGCAGTGGCCAGACGAGCTCATGCATGCAGGGCAAAGCTCCTGATCATGGGTGACTTTAACCACAAGGAGATCGATTGGGAGAACTTGGAGCCACATGGGGGCCAAGATACATGGAGGGCTAAGATGATGGAGGTGGTACTGTAAAACTTCATGTACCAACAAGTAAGGGACACTACAAGAGAGAGAGGAGAGGATGAACCAGCAAGACTAGACTTAGTTTTCACCTTGAGTAGTGCAGATATCGAGGACATCACATATGAGAGACCCCTTGGGGCCAGCGATCATGTGGTTTTAAGCTTCGAATACACATTAGAGCTACAAGTGGAGGAAGAAGCAGGAAGGCCAGGACGAATGAAGCCAAATACAAGAAAGGGGACTACACAGGAATGAGGAACTTCCTGAACGGGGTTCAGTGGGACAGAGAACTGGCAGGGAAGTCAGTTAATGAGATGATGGAATATGTAGCAACAATATGCAAGGAGGCAGAGGAGAGGTTTGTACCCAAGGGTAACAGGAATAATGAAAAATCCAGGACGAGCCCATGGTTCACCCAAAGGTGCAGGGAGGCAAAAACAAGTGTGCAAGGGAATGGAAGAAATATAGAAGACAAAGGGCCCAGGAGAATAAGGAGAGAAGTTGTAGAGCCAGAAACAAATATGCACAGATAAGAAGGGAGGCCCAAAGACAATACGAAAACGATATAGCAGCGAAAGCCAAATCTGTCCCGAAACTGTTATTCAGCCACATCAGGGGGAAAACAACAGTCAAGGACCAGGTAATCAGGCTAAGGAAGGAAGGAGGAGAGACAACAAGAAATGACCATGAAGTATGTGAGGAACTCAACAAGAGATTCAAAGAAGTGTTCACAGAGGAGACAGAAGGGGCTCCAGAAAGACGGAGAGGTGGGGCACACCACCAAGTGCTGGACACAGTGCACACAACCGAGGAAGAAGTGAAGAGGCTTCTGAGTGAGCTAGATACCTCAAAGGCAATGGGGCCAGATAGCATCTCCCAATGGGTCCTGAGAGAGGGAGCAGAGGCGCTATGTGTACCCCTAACAACAATATTCAATACATCTATTGAAACAGGGAGATTGCCTGAGGCATGGAAGACAGCAAATGTAGTCCCAATCTTTAAAAAAGGAGACAGACATGAAGCACTAAACTACAGACCAGTGTCACTGACATGTATAGTATGCAAAATCATGGAGAAGGTTATCAGGAGAAGAGTGGTGGAACACCTAGAAAGGAATGATCTCATCAACAGCAGCCAACATGGTTTCAGGGACGGGAAATCCTGTGTCACAAACCTACTGGAGTTCTATGACATGGTGACAGCAGTAAGACAAGAGAGAGAGGGATGGGTTGATTGCGTTTTCCTAGACTGCAGGAAGGCGTTTGACACAGTTCCACAGAAGAGATTGGTGCAAAAACTGGAGGACCAAGCAGGGATAACAGGGAAGGCACTACAATGGATCAGGGAATACTTGTCAGGAAGACAGCAGCCAGTCATGGTACGTGGCGAGGTGTCCGAGTGGGCACCTGTAACCAGCGGGGTCCCACAGGGGTCAGTCCTAGGACCAGTGCTGTTTCTGGTATTTGTGAACGACATGACGGAAGGAATAGACTCGGAGGTGTCCCTGTTTGCAGATGATGAGAATTCACTCGATCGAAGACCAGGCAGAACTACAAAGGGATCTGGACATGCTGCAGACATGGTCCAGCAATTGGCTCCTGGACTTCAATCCCACCAAGTGCAAAGTCATGAAGATTGGGGAAGGGCAAATAAGACCGCAGACGGAGTACAGTCTAGGGGGCCAGAGACTACAAACCTCACTCAAGGAAAAAGATCTTGGGGTGAGTATAGCACCAGGCACATCTTCTGAAGCGCACATCAACCAAATAACGGCTGCAGCACATGGGCGCCTAGCAAACCTCAGAACAACATTCCGACATCTTAATAAGGAATCGTTCAGGACCCTGTACACCGTGTACGTTAGGCCCATATTGGAGTATGCGGCACCAGTTTGGAACCCACACCTAGCCAAGCACGTAAAGAAACTAGAGAAAGTGCAAAGGTTTGCAACAAGACTAGTCCCAGAGCTAAGAGGTATGCCCTACGAGGAGAGGTTAAGGAAAATCAACCTGACGACACTGGAGGACAGGAGAGATAGGGGGGACATGATAACGACATACAAAATACTGAGAGGAATTGACAAGGTGGACAAAGACAGGATGTTCCAGAGATTGGACACAGTAACAAGGGGACACAGTTGGAAGTTGAAGACACAGATGAATCACAGTAATGTTAGGAAGTATTTCTTCAGCCACAGAGTAGTCAGGAAGTGGAATAGTTTGGGAAGCGATGTAGTGGAGGCAGGATCCATACATAGCTTTAAGCAGAGGTATGATAAAGCTCACCATTCAGGGAGAGTGACCTAGTAGCGATCAGTGAAAATGCGGGGCCAGGAGCTCGGACTCGACCCCTGCAGCCTCAACTAGGTGAGTACAACTAGGTGAGTACACACACGCACACACACACACACACACGCATATACACACACACACGCACTCACACACACACACGCACACACACACACACTCACACACACACACACACGCACACACACACACGCACACACACACTCACACACGCACGCACACTCACACACACACGCACGCACACACGCATACACACACACACACACACACACACACACACACGCACACACACACGCACACACACACGCACACACACACGCACACACACACGCACGCACACACACACGCACACACACACGCGCACACACACACGCACATATGGAGAGCGAAGATGATGGATGTGGTACTGGAAAACCTCATGCATGAATATGTTAGAGACACTACCAGAGAGAATGAGGATAAACCAGCAAGACTGGACCTCGTATTCACCTTGAGTAGCTCGGGCATCGAGGACATCACATGTGAAAGGCCCCTCGGAGCTAGTGATCACATGGTTCTGAGCTTTGAATACATAGTAGACTTACAGGTGGAGAGGGCAACAGGAGTAGGATGGGAAAAGCCAAACTACAAATGGGGGGACTATACAGGCATGAGAAACTTCCTGAAGGAGGTTCAGTGGGAAAGAGAATTGGTAGGAAAACCAGTAAATGAAATGTAGTACATGACAACAAAATGCAAGGAAACAGATTAAAAGCTTGTTCCCAAGGGCAATAGAAATAATGGAAAGACCAGAATGAACCCTTGGTTTACCCAAAGGTGTAGGGAGGTAAAAATTAAGTGTATAGAGAATGGAAAAAGTACAGCAGACAAAGGACCCAGGAAAGTAAAGAGATTAATCAGAGAGCCAGAAACGAGCATGCACAGCTAAGGAGGGAGGCCCAGTGACAGTACGAAAACCACATAGCATCGAAAGTCAAGTCTGACCCTAAACTGTTGTATAGGCACGTCAGAAAGAAGACATCAGTGAAGGCTGAGGCAAGAAGGTTGGGAGCTCACAAGAAACGACCAAGAAGTGTGCGAGGAGCTCAACACGAGATTTAAGATAGTATTTACGGTGGAGACAAAAAGAACTCCGGGAAGACAGAATTAGGAGGTACACCAACAAGGTATATGCCAACAAGTGCTAGATGAAGTTCACACAACTGAGGAGAACGTGAAGAAGCTGCTAAGTGAACTTCGTACCTCAAAAGAGGTGGGACCAGACAATGTCTCTCTCTGTGGGCCCTTAGAGAGGGAGCAGAGATGCTGTGTGTGCCACTAAAAACGATTTTCAACACATCCAATGAAACTTGGCAACTACCTGAGGTATGGAAGATGGCAAATATAGTTCCTAATTTTAAGAAAGGAGACAGGCAAGTGTCACTGACCCGTATAGTATGCAAAATCACGGAGATTATCAGGAGGAGAGTGGTGGAGCTCCTAGAATGGAGCAAGCTTATAAACGAGTTTTATGACATAGAAATGGAAGTAAGACACGAGAGAGAGGGGTGGGTAGATTGCATTTTCTTGGACTGCAAGAAGGCCTTTGACACAGATCTTCACAAATGATAAGTGCAAAAGCTAGAGGATCAGGCACACATAACAGGAAGGGCACTGCAATGCATCAGAGAATACCTGACAATGAGGAAACAACGAGTCATAGTATGTGACGAGGTGTCAGAGTGGGAGCCTGTGACGAGCAGGGTTCCACTGCTGTCAGTCCTAGGACCAATGCTGTTTTTGGTGTATGTGAATGACATGACAGAAGGGATAGACTCATAAGTGTCCCTGTTTGCAGATGATGTGTAGTTAATGAGGGGAATTAAATCGGATGAGGATCAGGCAGGACAACAAAGAGACTTGGACAGGCTGGAAGACTGTTCCAGTAACTGGCTCATCGAATTTAACCCCGCCAAATGCAAAGTCATGAAAATCGGGTAAGGGCAAAGAAGACCACAGACAGAGAATAGTCTAGGTGGCCAAAGACTGCAAACTTGAGCTCGAGGAAAAGGATCTTGGAGTGAGTATAATATCTAGCACATCTCTTGAGGCACACATCAGCCAGATAACTGCTGCAGCAAATGGGCGCCTGGCAAACCTGAGAATAGAGTTCCGATACCTCAGTAAGGAATCAGTCAAGACTCTGTACACCGTGTACGTCAGGTCCATACTTACTCAACTGCTGCTACTAAAACAATCTCGAAGAATGCCATCTGACTCCTGCCACTATAATCTATCGATAAGTTTATTTCCAGGGAAATCTATAGGTGACTGTATTTTTTCTTCCGTGAACCTCTGCTTTCTGTTATCTTGCGTGATGTCACCATGATTGTTTATTATATTTACAGATGAGGTTTTAAAGGTACTGAAAGTTAGGGTACTGGAGAGAGGTGCGACATTAAAAGGCTAAGAATTTAATACAAAGTGGGAAATGTCACAGTTGCTTTTCGCCGATGACTCGGAAAATTTAAGAGATTATGAAGAGAAGTTGCAAGGGATGGTGGGCGAATTTTGGAGGGTATATATAAAGAAGGATAAGTGAATTAGGTAAGAATAAGGTCATAAGAGTTAATAAAAAAAAAAAAAAAAAAACTAGGTAAAGAAAGTTAGGATATCAGACTGGAAGGAGTTATTATAGATGAAGTGAATGTTTTCATATATTTGGGAATTGTCTGCGAACAGGTTAAAAGAGACGAGGTGAACCATAGAACCGACGAGGAGAAAAAGGTTGGTGGTGCACTGTGGCATCTGTGAAGACAAAAAAACGTATGTCGATGGTATTCAGTACCGTATATCTTTGGTATATATCTTTTTCTTTGAGTATCTTTACTTTGCAGACATTTCACCTGCCATTGGCTTTATCAATACATGAACATAATAGGAAGACTGTAGAAATATGTACAGAAGGCAGTAGAAGAGAAGGTAATGAGTCTCGCAGTTTAGGTCGAGGAACTGACGCATCAATGCACCACACACCTTTTTTTCCTCGTCAGTTCTATGGTTCACGTCGTCTTGGTGTTTCTAGTATCAGTGACAGGATTATTGAAATTAACACTGGAATTAGAATGTTAAGAAATGAACCAGATACTCTCACTTACTAAACATCTAGAAGTAAATAAACATAGATCTAAATGGGTTTCGAAAACTTGCAATTATATTAAGTTTCATAACTTGCACGAACTTTATCACCATAAACAACAAGAGTATTTATTTCATCCCTCCGTGGAAGATGTGTTCATTTAATATAACATACTTGCAAGACCCTCCCAAGAAGCTCAGCGCTTAAATCAATTGTAAAAGCAACTGCTCAAGAAAAAAAATCTCCCTTAACTGTTAGTCATAATTTACCAAAAGCAGTGGCATGCAGGGGGGGGGGGCGAAGGGGCGGTGGCCCCGGGCATCCAAATGAGGGGCGGGGTGACATCTAATTAGAGAGAGAAATAAGATAGTGATTTTAAAATTTCTGCGGTGATAAATCAATTTTTGGAGGCTCACCGCAATACAGAGGCAGTGGTTAGTCCTTTATTCTTTTAACATGGTGTACGCTTTCTGTCCAGAGAAAATGGTGCCCCCCCTCCACACGCATGCGCATGACGTACGTGGAGCAAACATTGGTTTGATGAAGTCTCCACAAGAAATTTTGGAGAGGAAATGGTTGTTATAATCTCTCTATCGGAAAGCATGCTGTTGTTTTGTTTGTTTTTTGTTTTCTAAGGAGCAGTTGTCGTCTGTGTCAAATTTTGGAAAGGAAGACGGTTTCTCCACTTGGAGAAAATTAAATTCACGAATACCTGACCATGAGAAAAGCCCTTTTCATAGAGCTCACATGAAGGAATACCTGAACCTCGTAGTTCGACTTCATCATTCCACAATGATAGATGTTGAACTTCAACAGCAAATGTCTGCTGAAAAGAAAAAATAGAAACCTATAACTGAGCGGATTGTCGAGGTTATATCCTTTCTGGCAAAATAGAATCTGGCCTATCGTGGACATAGAGGAGAAGGAATGACTAGGTTCTCAGAGCCAGAGGAGACAGCCAGTGAAAATACAGGAAACTTTCTAGCAACAATCAGACTTTTGGCCAAGTATGAAGTAATCTTAGCAGAACACTTGCAGAAAGGGAAAGAGAAACCATAAAGTGCCACCTGCTTGTCCAACAGAATTCAAAACGAAATAATCGATCTTTTTGGTGAAACTCTCAAGAAAATATAATTTCCGAAATTAAGGACGCAAAATATTTTAGCATAATACTAGATTCAACTCCAGATATTGCCCATGAAGCTCAGGTTTCTGAAAATTTGCTTTACGTTCATATTGATGAAAACAGAAAAATAGAAATAAAACAGATATTTCTGGGATTTTCTCTAGTCAACGAGAAAGATGCAGTCAGCCTGGCAAATAAAATCCTGGAAAAATTGGTAGACAAAATTTCCATGAATGATTGTCGTGGCCAAGCATATGATAACGCAGCAGTTATTGCCGGAGTGAGAGGAGGTGTTCAACAAAACAACTGTTGAAGTTAACCCAAATGCTGTGTTTGCGAACTGCGAGAACACAGCCTCAGTTTGGCCTGTGTCTATGCAAGTGAGGTGCAATCTGTTGTTACATTTTTTGGCATTCTGGAAAAACTCTACCTTTTTCTCATCTGCTTCTCCTTGGGAAGTATTAAATCATTTGTCACCCGGACTGTGAAAAGACAGTGGGACAAGATGGAGTTCCCGCCATGATGCTGTGCAAGTAATCCACGAAGAGAGTCACAACGTTATTGCAAACCATCAACACCTGCTGGAAGGATAATTTTCAAGGGAAACCAAATTTGGTGCAGGATCACTACTCAACTTTATTCAACAGTTCCCATTTATAGCTTCATTAATTTTTTTTTCCATGTTTCATCTGTGTTTACAGATTCAAAATATCTTCCTTTCTCATAATATTTATCATAACTAGGCCTTATACTTGAGTCTTCGGGGCATACAATCGAGGAGTTGGTCCCGGGCATCACCAGACATCTGCACATCGCTGACTAGAAGTTGTATACACTGATGGATCTAAGCAGAAGTCCACTGGCAGGGCTGCGTCTGCTCTTGTTTCCACCTTCTTTAAGAAAGACATCAGCTTTGTTGAGTCAGACATATGAAGTGGGCATCTACAAAATAATCTTAGGTGTTTGCCATCCTAATGGTGCTAAAGTTAACTTATGACACTGAGCTTGACTATGATTACTACTGATTCGATGTCACTGAAGACTCTTAATTCACATAATGACTAACAACATACTCATTCGAAAAGCCAGGTATATGTACTTAAATATCCGGAAAAAGGGAATTTTTGTACAACAATTATGGATTCCATCACTGGATTCCTACATCAGGATAAAATTGATAAGCAAGCCAAGAAAATGACATTGAAGGAAAATGTGCTGAAAGTAATTTTGTGTCCCTCACCCCCTGATGGCACCCATACCACGGACCCACCTCATTACTCCTGCTGGCACACATACCACGGACACGCCTCATTATTCCTGCTGGCACCCATACCACGCACCCACCTCATTGCTACTGCTGGCACCAATACCAACGGACCCACCTCATTGCTCCTGCTGGCACCCATACCACGGACCCACCTCATTACTCCTGCTGGCACCCATACCACGGACCCACCTCATTACTCCTGCTGGCACATATACCATGGACTCACCTCATTGCTCCTGCTGGCACCCATACCACGGACCCACCTCATTACTCCTGCTGGCACCCATAAAACGGACCCACCTCATTACTCCTGCTTACACCCATACCACGGACCCACCTCATTACTCCTGCTGGCACCCATACCACGGACCCACCTCATTACTCCTGCTGGCACACATACCACGGACTCACCTCATTGCCCTTGCTGGCACCCATACCACGGACCCACTTCATCACTCCTGCTGGCACCCATACCACGGACCCACCAAATTACTCCTGCTGGAACCCATACAAGGGGCCCACCTCATTACTCCTGCTGGCACCCATACCACGGACCTACCTCATTACTCCTGCTGGCACCCATACCACGGACCCACCTTACTCCTACTGGCACCCATGCCACGTACCCACCTCATTGCTACTGCTGGCACCCATACCAACGGACCCACCTCATTACTCCTGCTGACACCCATACCACGGACCCACCTCATTACTCCTGATGGAACCCATACCATGGACCCACCTCATTACTCCTGCTGGCACCCCTACCACGGACCCACCTCATTACTCCTGCTGGCACCCATACCACGAACCCACCTCATTGCCCGTGCTGGCACCCTTACCACGGACCCACCTCATTACTCCTGGCACCCATACCACAGACCCACCTAATTGCTACTGCTGGCACCCATACCAAAGGACCCACCTCATTACTCCTGCTGGCACCCATACCACGGACCCACCTCATTACTCCTGCTGGCACCCATACCACGGACCCAACTCATTACTCCTGCTGGCACCCATACAACGAACCCATTTCATTACTCCAGCTGGCACTCATACCACAGACCCACCTCATTACTCCTGCTGGCATCCATACCACGGACCCACCTCATTACTCCTGCTGGCACCCATACCACGGACCCAACTCATTACTCCTGCTGGCACCCATACAACGAACCCATTTCATTACTCCTGCTGGCACTCATACCACAGATCCACCTCATTGCTCCTGCTGGCACCCATACCAACGGACCCACCTCATTGCTTCTGCTGGTACCCATACCACGGACCCACCTCATTACTCCTGCTGGCACACATACCACGGACCCCCATCATTACTCCTGCTGGCAGGCATACCGCAGACCCATCTCATTGCCCTTGCTGGCACCCATACCACAGACCCTCCTCATTACTCCTGCTGGCACCCATACCATAGACACACCTCATTGCCCCTGCTGGTAGCCATACCACGGACCCACCTAATTGCCGCTGCTGGCACCCATACCACGGACCCATCTCACTGCCCCTGCTGGCACCAATACCACGGACCCACCTCATTTCTCCTGCTGGCACCCATACCACGGACCCACTTAATTACTAATGATGGCACCCATACCACGCACCCACCTCATTGCCAGTGCTGGCACCCATACCACGGACCCACCTCATTGCCCGTGCTGGCACCCATACCACGGACCCAGCTCGTTTCAGCTGCTGGCACTCATACCAAGGACCCACCTCATTGCCCCTGCCGGCACCAATGCCACGGACCCTCCTCATTACTCCTGCTGGCACCCATACCATGGACCCACCTCATTACTACTGCTGGTACCTATAGCACGGACTTACCTCATTGCCCCTGCTGGCACTCATACCACGGATCCACCTCATTGCCAGTGCTGAGACCCATACCACGGACCCATCTCATTGCCCGTGCTGGCGCCTATACCACGGACCCACCTCATTACTCCTGATGAAACCCATACCACGGTCCCACCTCATTACTCCTGCTGGCACCCATACCGCGCATCCAACTCATTGTTCCTGCTGGCACCCATACCACGGTCTCACCTCATTGCTCCTTCTGGTACCCATGCAACGGAACCACCTCATTGCCGCTGCTGGCACCCATACCACGGACACACCTCATTATTCATGCTGGCACCTATACCACGGGCGGACCTCATTACTCCTGCTGGCACCCATACAACTGACCTACCTCATTACTCCTGCTGGCATCCATACCACGGACCCACCTCATTACTCCTCCTGGCACCCATACCACGGACCCACCAAATTGCTACTGCTGACACCCATACCAAAGGACCCACCTCATTACTCCTGCTGGCACCCATACCACGGACCCACCTCATTACTCCTGCTGGCACCCATACCACGGACCCAACTCATTACTCCTTCTGGCACCCATACAACGAACCCATTTCATTACTCCTTCTGGCACTCATACCACAGACCCACCTCATTACTCCTGCTGGCACCCATACCACGGACCCACCTCATTGCTCCTGTTGGCACCCATAAAAACGAACCCACCTCATTGCTCCTGCTGGTACCCATACCACGGACCCACCTCATTACTCATGCTGGCACACATACCACGGACCCACATCATTACTCCTGCTGGCACCCATACCATAGACACACCTCATTGCCCCTGCTGGCAGCCATACCACGGACCCACCTCATTGCCGCTGCTGGCACCCATACCACGGACCCACCTCATTGCCCGTGCTGGCACCCATACCACGGACCCAGCTCATTGCCCCTGCTGGCACCAATACCACGGACCCTCCTCGTTACTCCTGCTGGCACCCATACCACGGATCCACGTCATTACTACTGCTGGTACCTATAGCACGGACCTACCTCATTGCCCCTGCTGGCACCCATACCACGGATCCACCTCATTGCCTGGCTGAGACCCATACCACGGACCTACCTCATTACTCCTGCTGGAACCCATACCACGGTCCCACCTCATTGCTCCTTCTGCTACCTATACCACGGACCCACCTCATTACTCCTGCTGGCACCCATACCACGGACCCACCTCATTGGCCCTGCTGGCACCCATACCACGGTCCCACCTCATTGCCCCTGCTGGCACCCATACCACGGACCCATCTCGTTACGCCTGCTGGCACCCGTACCATGGACCCACCTCATTGCCCCTGCTGGCACCCATACCACGGACCTACCTCATTGCTCTGCTGGCACCCATACCACGCACCCATCTCATTGCTCCTGCTGGCACTCATACCACGGACCCACCTCATTACTCCTGCTGGCACTCATACACGGACCAACCTCATTGCCACTGCTGGCACCCATACCACGGACTCACCTTTTTACTCTTGCTGGCACCCATGCAACGGAACCACCTCATTATTCCTGCTGGCACCTATACCACGGGCGGAGTTCATTACTCCTGCTGGCACCCATACAATTGACCTACCTCATTACTCCTGCTGGCACCCAAACCACAGACCTACCTCATTGAACCTGTTGGCACCCATACCACGGACCCACCTCATTACCCCTGCTGGCATCCATACAACGGACCCATCTCATTGCTCCTACTGGCACCCATACAACAGACCCAACTCAAATCTTTTGCTGGCACCCATACCACGGACCAACCTCATTACCCCTGCTGGCACCGATACCTCGGACCCACCTCATTATTCCTCCTGGCACCCATACCATGGACCCACCTCATTACTCATCCTGGCACCCATACCACGGACCCACCTCACTGCCCCCGCTGGCACCCATATTACGGACCCACCTCATTACTCCTGCTGTCACGCATTCCACGGACCCACCTCATTGCCCCTACTGGCACCCATACCACGAACCCACCTCATTGCCTCTGCTGAAACCCATACAGCGGACCCACCTCATTACTCTTGTTGGCACCCATACCACGGACCCACCTCATTACTACTGCTGGCACGCATTCCACGGTGCCAGCAGGGGCAATTAGGTTGTTCCGTGGTATGGGTGCCAGCAGTGGCAATGAGGTGGGTCCGTGGTATGAGTGTCAGGAGGAGTAAAGAGGTGAGGCCCGTGGTATGGGTGCCAGCACGGACAATGAGGTGGATCCGTGGTATGGGTGCCAGCAGGGGCAATAAGGTAGGTCCGTGGTATAGATATCAGCAGTAGTAATGAGGTTGGTCCATGGTATGGGTGCCAGCAGGAGAAATGAGGTGGGGCCGTGGTATTGATGCCAGCAGGGGCAATGAGGTGGGTCCGTGGTATGGGTGCCAGCAGTAGTAATTAAGTGGGTCCGTGGTATGGATGCCAGCAGGAGAAATGAGGTTGGTCCGTGGTATTGGTGTCAGCATGGGCAATGAGGTGGGTCCGTGGTATGGGTGCCAGCAGCGGCAATGAGGTGGGTCCGTTGTATGGGTGCCAACAGGATCAGTGAGGTGGGTCCGTGGTATAGGTGCCAGCAGTAGTAATGAGGTGGGTCCGTGGTATGGGTGCCAGCGTTGGCAATGAGGTGGGTCCGTGGTATGCGTGCCAGCAGGAGTAATAAGGTGGGTCATTGGTCTGGGTGCCAGGAGAAGTAATGAGGTGGGTCCGTGGTATGGGGGCCAGCAGGGAAAATGAGATGGGTCCGTGGTATGGATGCCAGCAGGGGAAATGAGGTGGGTATGTGGTATGGGTCCCAGCAGTGGCAATGAGGTGGGTCCGTGGTATGAGTGCAAGCAGGAATAATGATGTGGGTCAGTTGTATGGGTGCCAGCAGGAGTAATGAGGTGGGTCCGTGGTATAGGTGCCAGCACGAATAATGACGTGGATCCGTGGTATGGCTACCAGCAGGGGCAATGAGGTGTGTCCGTGGTATGGGTGCCAGAAGGAGTTTCCGTTGTATGGGTGCCAGCAAGGGCAATGAGATGGGTGCCAGCAGGAGTAATGAGGTAGGTCCGTTGGTATGGGTACCAGCAGTAGCAATAAGGTGGGTCCGTGGTATGGGTGCCAGCAGGACTAATGAGGTGGGTCCGTGGTATCGGTGCCAGCACGGACAATGAGATGGGTTTGTGGTATGGGTGCCAGCAGGAGTAATGAAGTGGGTCCGTGGTAGGGGTGCCAGCAGGAGTAATGAGGTTGGTCCGTGGTATGGGTGCCAGCAGGAGTAACAAGGTGGGTCCGTGGTATGGGTGCCAGCAGGAGTAATGAGGTGGGTCCGTTGGTATATGTGCCAGTAGTAGCAATAAGGTGGTTCCGTGGTATGGGTGCCAGCAGGAGTAATGATGTGGGTCCGTGGTATGGGTGCCAGCAGGAGTAAGGAGGTGGGTCCGTTGTATGGGTGCCAGCAGTGGCAATGATGTTGGTCCGTGTATGAGTGCCAGCTGGAGTAATGAGGTGGGCGTGTGGTATGGGTGCCAGCAGGGCAATGAGGTGGGTCCGTGGAATGGGTGCCAGCAGGGCAATGAGGTGGGTCCGTGGAATGGGTGCCAGCAGGGGCAATGAGGTGGGTCCGTTGTATGGGTGTCAGGAGCAGTAAAGAAAGCTTAGGCAATTTGCTTATTACATAATAAGCAAATTTCCTAAGCTTTCTTGCAACAGATAAGTGAACCGCAGGTATTAAATCCAGCCGTACTCCTGTTAACCCTTTTGTGGCCTAGTTCTTAGGTGTTAGGTGTGTCCACATGTGGCACTGTCAACAGGATGAATATGGGTGTGCGCAATACACCAGCCACTTCTGCGGTAAAATCAATCACTACAAATAATACATACAATACATATGATAAATTGACACATGTGTAACACTTGGGTCTAATTATTGAGGAAACATTTCGCCACACAGTGGCTTTATCAGTCCATACGAAGGAGAACGGTGAAGAACATGAGTTTGAGGTAATCAGTCCCTTAGCCTTGAGTCGATGTGGTGAGTCCATCAATCTTAAAACGAATACAGCATATGTGCGAAGAAGTGGATTATATACTGTAGGCAGGAGAGGTGCAACAGTCGTAGGTAGTATCGCATTTGACCAATGTGGAAGTAGGTCATGACCAAGGGTTAGGCAAGTGAAAAATTCTCTGTATCAAGATCCCAAGATGTTGCTGTGCCAGACAGGAATGTAGGTGAATGGTTCAGAGAACCTACAAGTTGATAAATTAGACACATGTGCAACACTTGGGTATCTCCTTTGTATGGACTGATAATGTCACGTTTCCTCATTAGAGATACCCAAGTGTTGCACATGTGTCTAATTTATTAACATGTCGGTTCTCCGAACCATTCATCTACATACAATACATATACTACATACTCTACATATACTACATACACTATATATAATGCATACGCTACATATACTTCCGATTCTACATACACTACACTATATACACTACATGAACAACATAATGTATACTATTTACACTTCACTACATACAAAACAAGTACTTATTAAACTACAGAAAGTACAGGCACTAGAGACAGTTTATGTGATAAATACATTACATATTCTAGAGAGCACATACACTGTACTAGCCAAATACTCACCATATATTACATTGATTATATACGCTTGAAACATGCACAAACTAAACTTCATACAAACACCTTTTGAATACATTATAATCACTACAGTCACCACAAACACTAAAAAAAGGCTACAAACACTACGTACATAAAGGCAGTTCAAACACTACAGAAGCTACATAAACAAACTCGACTTGCTCAACACTCACTGCGATCTTTGCATGTATTTTATACACAAAATACACTTTATACATTTTACACACTATGTACCCGTTATAACATTCACTATATACACTGCAGAAACTGCATATGCTACTTACACAGCATATGCTACTTACACAGCATATGCTACTTACACAGCATATGCTACTTACACAGAATATGCTACTTACACAGCATATGCTACTTACACAGAATATGCTACTTACACAGAATATGCTACTTACACAGCATATGCTACTTACACAGCATATGCTACTTACACAGCATATGCTACTTACACAGCATATGCTACTTACACAGCATATGCTACTTACACAGCATATGCTACTTACACAGAATATGCTACTTACACAGCATATGCTACTTACACAGAATATGCTACTTACACAGCATATGCTACTTACACAGCATATGCTACTTACACAGCATATGCTACTTACACAGCATATGCTACTTACACAGCATATGCTACTTACACAGAATATGCTACTTACACAGCATATGCTACTTACACAGAATATGCTACTTACACAGCATATGCTACTTACACAGCATATGCTACTTACACAGCATATGCTACTTACACAGCATATGCTACTTACACAGCATATGCTACTTTCATTATATTCTATTGATGCTACATACGTAAGACACTACACGACATGCACTACACATACCTAGGCACTATATTCACAACATTCACTACATTCATGTATATACACTACAGACACTACATACACTAGGCACAAGACATACTCCTACACAACAGACACCATATGTACTACACCTGCTACTGGAACTGCATTCACATGTATTAAACATGTTACATACATTACTTTCACTATGGACACTATGTACGTTAAGTATTCTACAGACTCATCAAAAACTACATACACTGTATACACTACGTACTCTATGTAGAGTACAGGGAAAACAAGACTCGCAAGACCTTCACTAGCTACAACACACGAGCACATCGCCTTAGACTCCCACAACACAAAGTAACAGAGCTTATCACACAGCACACGACTACAGTGAAGTTACATCTATTATAGAACACAAGATAGCTCAAAAAACTGTATGCGCTGTTCATCGCACCACACATCACCTCTGTGAACAAGGAAAAGCGATAGACACATCAGAAACCAAAGTAAAATATAACCCAATAAATTTTTAGCAACACTATGGGCTATGAAGAATGTTGTAGTCTAGTAACTGAATTACCAATTATTCATTAACGTAACACAAGCAGCAGAGTACATGTGGAGAAATTTTCTCCAGGAGGGGGATAGCTTGTTATACAGGGGACTGCACAGTTCTTGTGTCACAAGAAGTTGGAAATCATCCTATAGTCGGCAGTGAGGTGCGGGCTTTTTAGCCCACACACTTGAGTATTCAGTCAACAATCAGTTTCTGAGATGTACTGACAATAATACCCGCTAGGGGTAACTCTACTCACTCATAATAAATTATTTTTAAAGCCCGTGAGGTAGTGCATATGACAGCTTCTCAAGACATCGCCTGCAGGGATGGCTGTGTAGGCGGAAGCTGTCTTTCAAGATAAGTCCCCCTACAGTCCATTATTTAATCTTTGACCTCAGCAGGACAATTAAGGAAAATCCTGCACCCACTTTATTACCATGGTAAAGATAGTGTACTTTGTTGTCTATGCAATGGCTTCAAGAATCAAGCATTCTGCATTGGCAAGGAAGGGAAATATGCTATGTCAGCTTTCCCTTTATGTGCTAGGGGCATTGGCGGCAGAGTAGGTGCTGTGGCGACTTTAGATTGCCTTTGACCCTGCTGGGGGACACATTGACGCCGGGATAACCAACAAAGAACACTGATCCGTGCATTTTTGTGCATAAAAGTATATCAAAGAACAAAACTAAACACTTACAGAGAAGTGTGATCAGCTTCTTTAGTATTATAATCTTTGACTTAGCTTGTAGCATTAACCTCAACAGTACAGATCATCACAACACTGAAACAACACAACACAATTATGAACCACGTAGCACAACACAAAAATTACAAAATAACAACGACCATCGCAGCACAAACATCACAAGCAACAAAGCACGTTACACGGCAAAACAACTAAGAAAGTGTAACACAGCAGTTATCACAGTGCATCTCATAACACTACATAAACAAAACAATCAGTACTAAACATCGCAGAGCAATACATCATAGCACAACACAGTGCAACAGTTCACCACACAGCACCTACCGTTATTACTGATATACTGAGACAGGACTTGTTATTCGA